>NC_051155.1:173255039-173482804 GCF_013339745.2 Dermacentor silvarum
CGCGCATGTCCATGGTGATGACTGGACGGCGCGCACTATGCCTTCAGTTATGCTTCGGCCACGCGCTCCGCTGTTCGCGTTTCTTTCCATCGCGATAGTACGTCTCTTTTAGACAATTCGTCACTCTAGCACAATTTAGAGGTATATACATAAAGCGCTTTAGATGAGTTTTATTAGACAGGCAGCGCAGCGTTTATGGCCGCCGATCGAGCGCCACAAACGAGACCTGCCCACAGTACGCCGCTTAACACACACAATCCGCGCTTATTTCTGCTCAGTATCCACGTTAAACTTGGTGTATTTCCTTTTTCACGGACATTGACAATGACGGTGAAATGAACAAGCGCGAGCGATCGCTTGCCGTTAAACATTCCCTATAGTAGAGTCGAGAACCCGAGCGCGTTTACAAACCAAACGACAAACCGACACTACGCCCGAGTCGCCTACATTACATGCAGCCGGTTCGCGCTACGAAATACGCTCACCTAGTCATGAGCTAGTGACGGAAAACATCTTCGCTAAAACTTACCGTTCAGTGTAGTTGACGTGTGATGCCACAAAGTCGAGACGAATACACAGACACCAAGGTGCAGGCAGCTCACCAGCAGCAACAAGCGTTGACTTGCCTGGCGCAGCCGTTGAGAATTCAAATCGACGCGGAGAGATGGCGCGCCGCCGTTGCTGCCGCTGCGCATGCGCAGGAGCTGCGGCCGGCGACGGCGTACGTGCTCCGAGAAGTCTGAGCGCCTTTGCCCGTTTCTTTTTTTTTTTTTTATTGTCGCTCTCTCTCTCTCTCTCTGCGTTCCATGCGCGCGAAACCGGTTGCTTTACCCTTCCATTTTTCAGTTCTTTCCATGGAAAAAGGAAATGCCTTGGCGCGCTGTATTACAAACGCTGTGGGCTATCGCATGGAGCAGGAGTGCACACTTGGATGAACACAGTGTTTGTAAAAACCGTTAGCACGCACGTCAGGCGCTAGCATTATGGCCAGCGACGATGAGTAATGTAGTGCATTTCTAGCATAGCTTTCAACGTACCGCCAAATGGGATACCTAGCTGCGCACATGTTAGTGCAGTCTGTTCCGCTGATATGTCAAAGCAATCAATACACTAATGACGTACGCATATACTCGGCCGCACAGGCATATAGCGCCTGGAAAGGACTGGGTGGGCTCAGAGTATCAGCGCACATTCTAAGTGAACGAGAAGCTTTAATCAATTTATAGCGCGGGATATCCGTCTGCGAAAAACCACCCGATGTTAGTGATGCAGCCTAGATATGGGGAGAACCTAAAGAGTATCTGAGAATCAGACGACACATAAGGCGCACACCACATACACGACATCGGTTCATCGCACACTAGCAAATTCTGCGTTGTCAGCTGTACACATTACAAGTCTCTGTGCTGTTAGCATGATGCCTGTTTGTAATCCACTTCTCGCTAAAACTGGCATTCATAACCTCTATTTACATGATTGGATCGGCATTTTGCTTTCTTTATTTTACTGCCGCAAAAGTAATGCTATGAAAAACAACTGTAAGGACTGTCTTGGGATTGCCGAGAGCGACTACGGGGGTCATATAACGTGGTGAACAAATGCGGAAGTATATACACCATGTCTATAATAAACTCTACAAGAAGGCTTTAAAGAAATGTCAGCAGTATATTCAATCCCAGTGGCTTATATCAAACGTAGCTCCGTATTATCCGCCTGTAACTCCGCTTGGTTACAGCGTACACGGGTTGGGCCGAGTTTAACGACTCTTGCCTATAGACGGCAAGTAAACCTGAAGGAATTACACTTTTACAATATCGGCTGTCCTTTAGTTCATCTCACAGCATACCGCAATCGGTATACGGTCTGTTCGCTCGAGTTAACATGATCTTTGGTGATATCCCACCCTATAGCCTTCACCGGGGGTGGGGGGGGGATATAGGAAGCCATTAAAAATAATTTCAATCACATAGAAGTATATATGCCACCTCCGTGTAGTTCGCAAGGAAAAATTATCGTTGGGGATGCATTCCCGACTAACTATAGGTGCTGGGCCCAGAGGTTACATGTTAACAACCAGCGCAATACTGGATGAAACTCGGCGAGCTAGCACACTCTTAAACACCTAATCATCTGGTAAAATAACAATTAAGGACTGCGTAATTCAATGACAGAGATGCCATGGTGACCTTTATTGCTTTTCTCTGTAGACATTCTATAAACTGGCAATCGGCTAAAGAAATAGCAAACAGAAAAAATTTTGCATATAAACGGCGTATAGACCGCTAATATAGACAAAAAATACAATTTAACGACTTTTGTCAAGACTAAATTTATAGACGCGGAATAGATAAAAGAAGTAGACACCTTATCAACTTTCGCCTATAGAAAATCTATAAACCGGGCGTATACAAAATAATCAACACCTTATCGACTGTCGCCTATAGACAGTCCTTAGACACAGAATGAACAACAATAAATAGACACGCTATCGACTTACGTAGTCGATACGTAGGTCTATACGTAGTCTATAGAGTGGAAGATCACAATAAGAAACAAACAACTTATCGACTTCTTTCTGTAGACCGACTATATAATGGCAGTAGACAAAAAGAAATAAAAATCTTATTAACTTTTGTATATAGACAGTCTATAGACAATGAATGGACAAGAATAAATAGAGACCGTATCGAATGTTTTTCTATAGGTTGTGTATAGAGAGGAAGTAGACAAAAATAAGCAAACATCTTATGGACTTTTTTCTGTAGACCGACTATGGAATGGGAGTAGACAAAAAGAAATAAAAATGTTATTAACTTTTGTCTATAGACAGTCTATAGACAATGAATGGGCAAGAATAAATAGAAACTGTATCGACTTTCTGCTATAGATAGTCTATAGAGAGGAAGTAGACAAAAATAAACAGACATCTTATCGACTTTTTTCTGTAGACCGACTATAGAATGGGAGTAGACAAAAAGTAATAAAAATCTTATTAACTTTTGTCTATAGACAGTCTATAGACAATGAATGAACAAGAATAAATAGAGTCTGTATCGACTTCTTTCTATAGATAGTCTATAGAGAGCAAGTAGACAAACAGAAACAAACACCTTATTGACTTCTTTCTATAGACTGTCTATAGAATGTGAGTAGACAAAAAGAAATAAAAATCCTATCAACTTTTGTCTATAGACAGTCTATAGACAATGAATGAACAAGAATAAATAGAGTCTTTATCGACTTTTTTCTATAGATAGTCTATAGAGAGCAAGTAGACAAGAAGAAACAAACACCTTATTGACTTCTTTCTATAGACTGTCTATAAAATGTGAGTAGACAAAAAGAAATAAAAATCCTATCAACTTTTGTCTGTAGACTGTCTATAGATTATTTATCAACAAAAGAACAAATCTATAGAAAGGCAAAGTTGTCTAGAAGAAGTCTATAGACATTCTACAGACAGTCTAAACTCATTTTTGTAAGGGCAGTACTCCGATGATGAACCCGGACCTGGCCTGGGGCTAGGGCGCGGTGGACGAGCAGCGCTTGAAACAGGAGAGAGCCGAAGCGATCGCAAGAACTTTTCCTCCGCAGCCTAGTCACATCAGTCTGTGCTCGGAAAGCATAATATGCCCGCCACGCAGTCTCCGCAGACAAGGGCGCTCGCCTAACTCGTCACACAGCCAGCGCACTGACGTTTTGGAAAGGCAAAAACGACGCTGAAACTCTACGTCGGTCATGTAGCTGAACGGGTCCAGATGGTCATATTGACGCTTGCCGCCGCTGGATGCGATGACACAGGCTGCTGCTGCCGCCGCCATGCTCCCGAGTTTAACTCGAGGGGGGTTTCGCGATGTACGAGTTTGGCCCGAGTTCGCGTGTCAATCAAAACCATAGTCACGCCCCGAGCGAGGCATGTAACTCTTGTGCGCGCCCACCACGGTTGGGCCACGCCCAACTTATTTTTCGACAACAGCGACGTGGTGCGGAACTGAGAGGCATTAACAATCTTGACCGGCGAAATAAAACACGCACAACGCACTGTCATCGGTGATGTACTCAGCACCACTATAAAAAAAAATGTGGTTGATCCCTCTTATATAGGAATCGGTATAGAACACGAAAGTGAAACGTGTCTTCACAGAAGTAGTGTAATGTTTATTGCACATTGATATATAATGTCTATTGGTGTTTTGTGGCTAAAGCGCCCTTAGGCGTTGATGCACCCACGCTGACGCCTGGTGGCACGTCTCCTCCATCACGACTACCAACGTCGATGACCATGAGCAACCGTCGTGCATATGGAAGCTGCACTACGCTGCACACGCTAGCACAACGCGAAAGACGAAGCACGTAACTGACACACTAATACAACGCGCAAGACAAAGCACGTAACTGAATCATCACCGAGTCAAATCAGCGCGTACAGCGCGTCGTAATTGCAGCCTCCGCGATCAACTTCAGAAACATTTTCAGAGCTAATTGCGGAGGCCACGCTCCGCTGTGCTGAGTACGGTGAACGCCACCTAGGTGGCGTTGGTAGTGCTTCTTGATGCCAGCGTCCCTTCGAATGCTGGCATCGAGGCGTCGTAGTACTGAGACCACCGAAGCGTTCACTGTCGGTGCGCGTTAAGGCCGGAATACATGGAGCGAATAACCGGCGTCCGAGCGAAGAACTTCGTCGGGCGGCGAACGTCCGACGGCCGGCGTCAAGAAATTTGCCGTCCGCAGCCGATCTGCCTGTCCAAACATTTTCGTCGGGCGAACGCCGCCGCCGGAAGCGTCTAGCGCGCAGCGGTGGACGACAGCCAATCAGGAGGCACTAGTTCCGGTCGCAATGCATGCTGGTGTTTCGCGCGCGCGCGCCTTTTCGCGTCGTCTGCAATCGCGTTGGTGTTGCCGTGTCTGCATGTCTCTGCACCGATTGAGTAGTTCCTAGTATGATCTCTCAGGAATCGCGTTGTATTTGTACATCCCATATCCGCTGATCTGCGAGGAAACAGACAAGCAGTGCAAGCTCTCTACAACAACCTTCAACAGAAATCTTCTGATCTCAGAGGCCACATGCTGTCGTCATGCCTATCTCCCGACTTCCTCGATAGATGGCGTTGGCATCGGATATTTCTTTCGCTAGGCTTAGACGCGTTCGAAACGAGAAGCGATCTCGAAAACTACTCAAGGTTATCCATAATACTCTGTCGTCGAAGCGGCCTGAGACTAAGCGAAAGCCGTTTACGCAGTCATTTGCTTCCAACTAAGTAAATTCTACAAGGACAACGCCAAATTCAGTTCGAAGCGGGCGGCCGGGACCGCCGCCAACACGGCGGCCAACGCGCGGCGGCGTTCGCCGCATGTATTGCAACACAGCAAACATCCTGCGTCGTGTCGCCGCGTCGTTACTTGACGCGTGAAGTTCGTCGAGAAAGTTCGCTCCATGTATCCCGGGCTTTAGTGTCATAATGCAGTACTTCTCTTTTCTGCTCATAGGCGGCGGCACCGCCCCGAGCAAGAGCGCGGGTACACGGAGGAGTGTTAGATATATAAGGCGCGTCTGTGTAGCTCTCTGCGAATGCGTTTGTGGCGCAATGGGTTAAACGCTCGGCGATCTATCGTCGCGGACCTAGAGGTCGTGGGTTCGATTCCCAAATTTTGCATGTTTGTGGAACTTTTTCTTCTGGTTTCTTTCTTTGTATTATGTTCTATGACGTATTTCCGTGACGGAAATACGTCAGTGAAGTCTTGGTGGACCCCGGAATAAAACACTTTCGTGTTAAAAAAAAAAAAAAAAAGCGTCGACTTTCGCTGCCTTATGCATATGTCTTCTTGGGCTGTGATGACCCCACAACACGGTTCATTGCCTGCGTTGTGGCTACGTAGCGCACAGCAAATAATTATCCGCACGTCACTGTAGCTGCTTGCAAGGCGTGGATGCGCCGTGGTGGACGACGATCTTGAGCAGTGCGTAGTGTTTTCCAACGACTACGTATCGCAGCTGTCATTTGAGATGGCTGCTCTGTCAGTGATATAGTGCAGCAAACACGGTCAGCGGTCAGCGCAAACACACCCAGTGCAATGGCATTTTGTCATCACAAGCACGGCACACTAAACAATTGCAACACCTTCCTGCGTTCGAAGTCTAATTTCCTAACTGCACACAAGAGCCCTCATCCACCAAAATGCGATTGCTGCGCTGTCGTTACGATATCCATCTGCGATCGCTGTTAGCTCAGCAGCAGAGGCAATCGGCAAGCACATTGGAGTGAACAACACACTCAAATTCTGCGCACATGCGCACGGAGGCACCTTCAATGGGCAAGCGGTGACAAGCGACGAACTGTGTCGCTGGGCAGCACGCTCGTGTTCGCAATGCATCGCGGAGATTTCGCGCACGCAGATAAACTGGTGCATTTTCATTGTGCTGCGTCACTACGGACCCAGAATACCACACAGCCATTTTGCAGCGACAGCCGTTGCTCCCGTCTCTATGGCTAAAGTGTCGTTTCAGTTGGTAAAGCGGCGGCCTTAATAGCCGCCGCAGTGAAGCACCTGCGGTGAACAGCCATGCCGCAGCGCTGCGTTGCCATTCCCCTATTAGACAGGGAATGGGCAGATCGTTGTCATGACTGACTTTATCGAACATAGCACTGCAGCGCCCCTGGCGACTGCTCACCGCATGAACTCCCTCGTGCGTGCGACCCTCTAGAATGTATCCGCTTGTAAGCCGCCGCTTGTAAGCTTTCGCCTCACTGTCGCCTCTCGCGGCAAAAAAGTACAAAATTTAATAATTCATTATATGTCCGTTTGTCATCACAAATTTACAGCATTCAAAACAAAAAAACCGATACTTTAAGAAGTAAAATGTTGGTTATTTTATTTGTTGTATTTCAAAGTATTCGATTGATGGAAAGTATAGGTGCAAGAATGCACCGCATGTGCCCTGTTCGCATTCGACGGAGGATAGAAAGATAATGCCCGAAAAAGGAGGCACGCCCTTGACGCGCCCGAGAAAGGCGTGGCAAGCGGCTCACGGCAAGTGTGCAGACAGACAGCGGGACAGTGACGGTATTGCTAAATTGCGATAATACGTTGATAACAATACGCGGCGCTGGCGCGTTTTGTTGCGCAGTCCTCTGTGCTTGAAGCCCGGCAGCACTGTGCCGCGCAGGGTGCGCTCATGTTGTCATACGCGGCTTTATCTCGACATTTCTTTTTGCCTGCTGTTATTGCACGTTCCTTGCTATCTTCGTTCACTGACTGCCATCGAGCAAACTCGGGTAAAACTCGGGTGAACGAGAAACTCGGCGCATCCTGCATAGCACCCCAGGTGCGGGGAAAGCTGTGTCGGCGCAGGATAACGTGACGCGCGTGACCAATCAGGGTCGTTTGGTGGGCCGCGGGGAGGGAAAGGGAAGGAAAGGGGGTTGGCGCGGGCTCCGCCGTGCTTCCCTTGCCTCAGACCAGTTTCGGCGTCCGGATGGGAAGGCAACGCGTGGTGCGTTCCGCCGAGGAGCAGGCTGTGTTTGAGCAACGGCGCCGTGAACTCGCTCGGGAAAGGGCTCGTCGTCGACGTGCCAATTAAAGCGTGAGGGCTTCCGAAACCCAGGTGAAACCCCGAGTTGCGGGAACGCGATGTTGAGGCCAAACGTCAGTGAAGAGCCGCCTACACTGAGTTTAGGGAAAACGAAGCGCAACGCCTACGACAGCGTCGTCTTGCCACAAGCTACGCTTACCCCCATTTGCTTGACAGGAGAAGGACTCTGAATTTTTTAATTTATTACCTTATGGCGCATTTAAATCTACGAATTGCAGCTGGTGAGTATGCAAGGAATAACGACCTAGAACGAATTCCGGAAATGGCACTGGTTTCGATATATGCACCGTGTAGCTTGTGGTCAAAATGAACTTTCATTCCACTTACTTTTTTTAAAGAAAACGCTGTTTCATGCATTGAAGCACAAAAGTAACTGGAACGCCAGTGCACTTTGTTGGACACTAAAAATTAATATCTCGAAACTGGCGTAGTCTTGAGTATTCGTTCTAAGTCGAGGCGCCTAGCATACTCACTAGCTACAAGTCGTAGATTTAAATATGTGCCATAAGATTATCAATTAAAAAGTTAATTAGGGTACTTATGTGAATTATTCAATTAAACATTTTGATTTTTCGTGGAAGTAATGGACCAGGCTCGCTTACTAACTAAATTAACATGCACGGTGTCACGCGCGCACAGAGAAACATGAAAACATCTTGCTCGATGACCGCGGAAACTCGATGTCAAAACGCTGGAGTGAGGAAGCGTGGCTGCAGCAGAAAGCTAATTGACCTTCGTGTTGTCGCTCGCTTTACGTGAAATAAACGTCGTCATATTGATCAAGGGTTAGAATGGTGCTATCTGCCACAGGCAATTTATAAAATTTGGTGCAACTAAAAAATAATAAAAAAATAAAACCAGCAGTTAAAACCATGTATTCACTGTCTGTGTGCAGCTACACTGGCCATGTTGCATTGTCGGAAGACATTTCCGGAATATTTGCACTTCTTTTTTCGCGTTTATGTGGAAAACTGCCGACGTCAGAACGAACAAGGGTCTCGGATACTTTGTCGCTTTCGAATAACTGTAAGTACGCTCATGCCGTCACTGCAGCAGCTGCGCCGAGTGCGGTGTGTGGTTGGATGTATTTCATTACTTTAAAGGGCCGCACCGACGGACTGTGTACTATGGCGCTAAGTATGTATGAGCTACCACGCGCGACCGCTCTGCCATGCGCTTTCGCGTTCTAGCTCAAACTGAGCGCGATTGTACATACGATTTGCCCGTTTGCTTTATATCTACTGAAACCAATTTTCCGCGCTACACAGCCATTGTTTCAAAGTGGCAAGACGATGCGCATTTCGTCCGCCGCATTGGTTAGAAACAGCTGTCAGCCGCATTTAAGTTATAGTGTCGTGCGTCGCCTCCAACGATGATGAAACGAACACGGCGTGTTTCGTTAATAAGCAACGGACTTCGCCATCTGCAGGGCCAACCACCGAGACCCGCCTGGCGCCACCGATTGCTTCGATTTAAAGAGATTTCAGAATATTATAAGGATAAACATCGCATGTACCCAGCGCCCGCCAAGGGCCTGGGGAAGGCCAACGAACGCATTCTTTATCGGCTTTTCACAAACACGATGCTCTGCCCAGCAATCCTTAAACATTTTGACCCAATGGTCACCGGCACGTGCCACTACTGTGGGGAGGTGGCAGACACCTTCCACATGGTCTGGGCCTGCCAAAGTAATCCAGCCCGTACCCCCAACCCCAACCCTACCTGAGAGGACAGGGAGGCAGCCCTGCTTGGTTGCTCAGGCCTTCAGGCCCAAAAGGCCTTGGTCCAGAGAGCCAGGCTGGCGGCTTCGACTAATGGGTTCTGGACTAGGGATCCCACTCAGTATGCAGGGCCCCACAGGGGGGCCCACACCTCTCTTTACACTCAATAAATATTTTTTATCACCACCACCACCACCACCACCACCAGCAGTTCCAACGCTGCATTTCGCAGCTCGCCCTTCTCTGCTCCGCGACTCTACACAGCAAAATAATGTACACCCTTATGAGTGAAAAAGGGTGTAAATAGGTGGTATAACTCGCACCCGTTCACCCAGAAAAGCTTGTAAGGGTGTGATTTATAGGCCGAGTTACGCCCTTATTCACCTTTAAGGATGTAGATAATTTTACAATGTACGCAAGGGGTTCGAGCAGTTCGAGAACTCGGAGGGGAGACGAGGACAGAGATTCGAACTAGAAAGACGTTTGGTGAACGGTGCTGTGTTTCTCGCCCTATACTGCAATCGCTGTCATTAACCCAGTTACTCGCATTGAAACTGTTCGCCTATCTGTATTGTGAGTGCTGGGAAAGCGTTCCATCTCCCCTCGTTTCTTCGTTTGCGATAGCAGATTAGTAGACAGCTATACGAAGTGAGGATAGTAGTTTTATCGGCCGTAGAAAGTTGTAAACATTCGCTTACTAACTAAATCAACAAGCACGGTGTCACGCACGCACAGATGTGTTCATCGAGCAAGATGAACACATCTTGCTCGATGACCGTGGAAACGATGTCAAAACGCTGGAGTGAGGAAGCGTGGCAGCAGCAGAAAGCTAATTGACCTTCGTGTTGTCTCTCGCTTTACGTGAAATAAACGTCGAAAGCACAGCGCATACGAAGCTACCGGCATTCCGATTACTTTGTCCACATCGCAGATAGCTTTCAAAATACTGCGCCCGCGCGGCCGCGCCGTAAGCAGCAGCCGCCGGTGTAGAAACCAACCCCCCATGCCTCTCGCCCGAAAGACGGCGTGCTTCCGCCCCGCCTGCCTCCCTCACGCGCGCGAGATTGTGCCGCGATCGTCGGCTGACCCTCGCAAGCTTCCGCTCGCACATACAGCGTACGGCGCGTGGCGATGATGTTATCGTGTTTCGACTTTATACAGAACTTCACGGCAGCGCGATGGCGACGCCGACAGCCGACATGCGTATGGAGTGTCCGCATATTTGTTATCGCAATAAAAAAATAGACCAAGAGAAGAAAGAAACAAAAAGTTGTCGCAGTTTCACCTGAAAGGTGAAGCATCAATTGCGATAGCAAATTTGAAGAGAACTATACGAAGTAATGATAGCAGTTTTATCAGCTGTATAAACTTGGACATGCAGCAGCACCGGCAACACGCAGAACTGTTGTCGACGCCGTCGGCGTTTTGCCCGTGTTCGCTCAAAATGCGTGCGGCGTTGGTGACTGTTGCCGGAGCCTCTGATATAAATAGGCACTTGGTGCCGCAGCTAAACGTCGCCTCCCTTTCCTCCCCCCCCCCCCCCCCCCCCCCCACGGCCTTTCGTGCGTCGGAAGAAGGCACGTTTGCTCTACATATATGGTGATTGTAGAGGAGGAAAGAGACGCCTACTTCTGCAGCCCTTAAGGGAGCACAGAGCAGAACGCGCGTTTGTTCTCCGCCGTGCGTTCACTCCCCGTGAAAGCGCGCGTCCCTCGCGCCCTTTCACTCGCACATACAGCGTTCGGCGCGCGGCGACGATTTCATCTCCATTGACGTCATACGGAACCTCACGGCGATGGCGACGGCGACGGCGACGCCGACGGCAGAAATCTGCTTTTGAGTGTCCATATAATTGCTATCGCAATAAAAAAAATCGAAAAGAAGGTCTTACTGGCACTCACCATTTACCGATCTTACTTTGTGGGTCGTGGTGTATGCGTCGTAGGGTATACGTATGTACGCACATGCAGCGGAGCCTCACCTTTGTGCCTTGCGCGCGCTCACGCAGTGGATCCGGTGCTAGAGCGGACAGACCCCCGCTGGGTTGGTGCCTGGTGGATGGGGTACGTGGTGCTGGGTGTTTGTCTGGCGGCCACCGCCCTGCCAGCGCTCTTGTTCCCGCGCTACTTGTCGCCGCCGACTTCACCTACTGCTTCCCGAGAACCCACAAAAAAGTCAAATGGTCAGTCGCTGGACGGCGAGCTATACCAGTCGTCTGATGATAATGAATTTAGTCTCATAAGCACGATCCCAGAGAGGGGAGGACGTAAAGAGAGGACGAGCGCTCCTCGTCATAAAGAGGACATGAAGACTGAATGCATGAGTAAAGGAATGAGTGAGAATAAACTAAGGAAGAAATCAATCAATCAATCAATCAATCAATCGCCTAGTAGCAGCTGCAGGTCTGCATGCGGTTTGTGTAGAACTTCGCTTGAATGAATCTCCTGTGCTTACCCTGTGCTCATACGTGCCGATTCCGCAGGAGCAAGTAGCTTCTGGCGTTCGCTGAGGTCGTTGTTCGGGAACCCGGCCTACGTGTTCAGGCTCGTGTACTGGCTACTGGCTAGCAACGCGACCCTGGGCCACGCCATGATGAGCTCCAAGTACGTCGAGGTCCAATTCAGGACGTCCGCCTCCCAGGCCAGCTTTCTCATCGGTAAGCTGATCAGACAGTGAACTGATCATGTTCCGGCCTCCCAGCGATGCACACCGTTTGGCTTGGTAATTTATTCCATATCTGAAGGCTGCGCGGAAATTTTAGTTTTGATTGACTGGGAAAAGATTCATTTTAGACGATAGCTGACTTCAGCGAGCGTTTTCCTTGCTATAACCTCGTACGGAGGTGTGTTGTGACAGATATTAGAGCTAAGAGAAAGTGGGTCGAAATTTTACCTGTTTGCACTGTGAATATGCAAGACATTTAGTGGAAGCAAGTTATGTGTTGTTGTTCGAAGCTCGACGCTATATTGTACTACCACTTAAATAGTCTTACCTGTGAGGCCTGTGCTAATATCTCTTAGATAAGACGACGTCTGCGCTTTGGAAATATTTTTATCTAATGAGGTGGTGCTCCCACTTGATAAAACAAAATTTTGAAAGTTTATTCAGGGAAATGTATACTGTGTTGTCAGGCTTGCTACCTGAGTCTTGTCTGAAAACATGCAGACTTCCTGTTGTATAAGACGCCGAGCCGTAACGTAAACACGGGATTGGAAAACTAGCGCTTGATAAAATTCAGTTTCAAAAGTCACTTCTGCTTCTTTCTATATGGCACATCTGTCATACATACTTCACTTGCTACTTAAGATGGGCACAAGCCGCCGTGCTGCATCGTGCATGGCGTCGGTACTATCTCGTTGTGAAAAAAAAAAAATTCATATGGCCGCAGTGCACACTAGTGTTTTCTGCCTACGCACTCGTACACCCCTAGCCATTATGTCCGGAGACATGTTGGCTAGTTGGTTGGTCTGTGGAAATACCAGGATGTCTAAAGTCGCGGAAAAGCCGCGGAAACTGGAATTTTCAGGGAATATGGCGGTTCTGGAAAATTCACGGGGAAAAATGAAGCTTTCAATCCGGTTGCGTTGAATCAAGGATCAATCGAGGATATATCAAGGATAAATCAAGAATCGATCAAGGATCACTCAATTAAGGCCGGGGTTCCTCAAAAAGTGCAGTAGCGCCTGAATAACTTTCTGGACCATCGACGTATGCGGCCAGGGCCCGAAAATATTGTTTCAGAAAATGTTCTGCTAGAATGCAGTCGGCTTACTGTGGTGTTAACGACTGCACGCGAATTTTCATAGAAGTCAGGGAAAACCTGGAAAATCTGGCAAATTGACGACGCTAGCATAGTAACCACCATTGCTTAAATCACGTTTATGATGACACAAATGGACAATGGGTTGAGACATCAATGAAATTCCACTGTGGTAGGCACGCGCCGGTCAGGATGAAGTAATGTTGTATTTACGCTCTGCATTTACGCACATTGCCTCCATAGCCTGAGAACCGGTTGCCTTCAGAATCCTTTGCTAACACTAGAAAGGTAGTAATGTTCCTACGGGACAAAAGCGCTTTTCTGGGTATATAAGCGATATAGTACAGCAAGTAGTGCTTCATATACATGTATATCGGTCACACCATTGGATACAACCGTCCTGCGCGCAAAGAATGTTTTTCCACGGCATTTATCGCAGCTTTCCGCGATGTCCTGCAGGTCCCGTACTAATGGTAACCAACGTGCTGGGACTGGGCATGGGCGGCTTGGCGCTGCACGTCTTCAGGCCCAGGCCACGCCTTGTGACGCTGTACACGACGCTCTGCGACTTGGTCAAGCTGGCCTGTCTGGTAGCCTGCGCCTTCATAGGCTGCGAAGCCATCCGGCTTGCTGGCACCATCAGCACCGTCGCCGGCCACGGGTAATGAAAATGGTAAACAGGGCTGTACCGCCTGAAGCATTGAGAGGCACCAGTGAGGACGGAATTGAGACGGAATCCACGTTTCTCGCGCTGGTGTGTTGGGGCTGTCATTTCTAGACTATCAGCATGTTTCAAAGCACGCGGATCGGCGTCGACCGAGGTCATTCACACGGCCTGCTATATGTATTGGCTTAACTATGCCCTTTGTAAACCACGTGGACAGAAATGGCAGCAAAGCCGCATTTTCTTACCGGGAAACAGAAGTTATCGTCCCAGTGGTAACTTCGTCTAGATGTAGTTCTTCCCCAGAACGACTTACGTTAATTATAGTATATGTACGCATGCGTATATTTCCTTTCGGCATTTCGACCAATCGGTGATGCAACAGGACAATAATGCAAATCGCAAACGGCTTTCGCTCGTTTGCGGCATCCAGAGGCATATGAGGGATCAGAGAATGAGTTATACTAGTATGGGATATTGGATATGATAATTTCGCAGCACCCTGGATGTGATTCTTTAAAGACCGTACGCGACTCGATGGAGACGGCCTGGTATGCTGCTGCAGTGGAAGCGGGCAACGATGCGAAGCCTTTAGAGCATTAGTTAGTTGCTTTAGAAGGTGTGCTTTACAGTGTTCTCTGACGCATCAAGTAAGTGGGCTGTAACGCGTCAAATAGCATAGTAGCGTTATGGCAAGTATTTGCTTCGCGTAAGGTATGCCTAACCGTGTAGTCTTTAGAAAGAGCAGTGTCTAGTGCAGGAAGTTGTTAAGGTGAGTTCCGCACATATTTTCGTGCGGTGGCAGGCTCGGTATCGAACCGCCAGCAAAGCAACCTGCGTCACACTCCAAAAGCTTTGCTTGCTGATGAGGAAAATTAGCGCAACAAAACGGCTATACAAACAGAAAGGGAAGACAAAGACAAGCGCTTCTTTGCTTTGAAACGTAATTATCAATACTTATAGACAGAGAGCTTTAGTTTAACGTTAGCGTAATAGCGTGGTTAAGGGAAATAGCATTACAGTTTCGCATACTAACTTTGAAGAAAGCGAGTTTTAGTTTAGCGTGATAGCGTAGTTTACGCACGTGCGGGGCGCTATTTCAATGCGCTTTGAATTCGCATATACAGTGCACCTAATTCGCGAAGCTTAGTGTGTGCGTCCTAAACGTGCAAGAGACAGCGCAATGAAAGCCGGCAGTGCGTTGCATTTATACTTTCCATGTCTGCCGATCCGCGGCGAAATCAGTAGAAGCTTCCGACCATAGCCTCCGAGATCTTCCGATCTCAGAGGCCATATACCGTCGCCCCTATCTCCCGACTTCGTCGATAGGTGGATGGTGCTCTTTGGCCATATCTGGACCTTGCGCCAGTAAAAACTACACATAAATCAATTACCGGTTCCACATTGGGGCCACCTAGGAGTTAGTGCTGCTGTGGTGGTGAAAGAAGACGGCGTATTTTTGGGGCAACGCAGCTTGCATGGGCGCTATGACCAGGGCATATCGGATACGAATCATGAATAAGAACAGTCAGAAAACAGACCCCTATACTAAGGGAAAGCTAGAGGAGTGGAGTTTTCGCACATGTGTCACTGTGCCAAGTAGTCCGGCCTCGTCGAACAGTAATTTTGGTTTTTTGGAGCAAGTATCGAAATCAGCGTAGCTTGTATGTGCGGTGGTTTCGCATTTACCCAAACGCGAAAGAGAAAAGCAGAAAATAAGTCACATTTAACGCTCAGTAGTGTAATTTGTCCTGTATTGCTGTTGTAAATAAAATGTTAATGTTTTCTCTTCCCCAGCTGCCCGTGGTGGGCACCCCTGTCCCACCACGGGCAGCCGCGGACTCTAACTCCTTCGTCTTTACGTCAAGGCAGTTGCGCTCCGTGTCACAGGGTCTCCCTTGCGCCAAGGAAGTTAAATGGAGATTTTGGCGAAGGTAGTTCGGCACTGACCATTATGGCTGGATGGAGTGCTTTGATTCCAGATTGCTACAGCTGCGAAGAAAACCACGCTAATAAAATCGTCTTAACTGGCTGTCGTACAAATTTTAGCACTATTATTTTTTCAAGAGTGCTATTGCACGCATGTTGCCCCCATAGCTAATTTTCTTCAGTTGCCACAGAAAATTTTACATGAGTATAGTACTTCCGAAGGATGTGAGAACTCACTTATACAGCTTCGGGGCTGTCTTTGATGTATCAGTTGTCAGATTGGCATACATCTGCGAAAATAATAATTCTTTAACGCGTTAGCTTTCCTTAGCTCGTGCTTCAGTTTCGTGTCCGTCCGTTGCCGTCCGCAGCGCAGACGTTGACAACGTGCCAGAAGGTGGTGCTTCCATTGGTGGAAGCGCACGCGATGCTGCGTGCACTATCATCAACGAGAAAGGAGATTTCGGTCCCGTGACGCAAAACGCGCTTCCCTGCAACGCCGCCAGTGGTGCTGCCGTTTGCGCCCGCAATATCATGGAAGCATTGCCGTGGTGCGGTCACGTCTCGTCTTTACCTTCGTAAGTCGGTGGTGGCGCAGACTTTTTGCCGGCGCGTCGCATTCACCAGATGGTGTTTACGGGAGCGCCGGAGGCGGTGGCTCGCTCGGCGCGCTGCTGCGCACCCGGAACGCGAGTGTATGTTTAGAAAGCCGGCGAGCACTCGAGCATCGGAGAAGAGCGTAGTAGTTAAACCAGAATGCTAGAAAACATTCTTTATGCCTAATTGTCATGGAGGAAGTAGGGCCTTCAGACCCAAGCCATTCGCCGAGTTCGAGATCGGGAGCGAAAACGCTTGGCCCAAACTACAGCTAACACTTAAACATTCGCGTTACACACTTGTAACCGTGGTGCGATATTTTTAACAAGGCTAGCGCCAATGCACTCGTTCATTCACTCACCGGAGCGCTGGCTGAATGATGCCTAAATTTGTTTTTCCTTCTTTTAGGTCGTCAATACAGACGGCTTGCAGCCAGAACTGCAGTTGCATCACCAGGCACTTCCAACCTGTTTGCGACCCGGTCAACGAAACGGTTTTCTTCTCGCCTTGTCACGCAGGCTGCGCCAAGATATCTGCAGCAGTAAGTGTCGAGTCTGTGTATTCCTCCCGCGGGCTGCGTTTCAAGCAGTGACAGCTTTAATCAATACACCGATGCGTTCATTGTGTGTTACCCAAGTTTTGGTTACAGGTTGCTTTTGCTCGGCGGCTTATATTTCGTTATGAACTGGTACGAAGCTGCAAGCTCTAGTTTGCGAATTGGCATGTAGTTCCTGACAGAAAATTATGGGGCATGTGCGTTTGTCATGACAGGTTATTTTCTTTAATGGTTCTGACGGTTCTCTGAAGCAGAGCCTCCGAGAACCCAATTGAGGAGAAAGCCGTTTGTTGGAGAACACACACAAATTTTTAATAAAACTAAAACAAAAGTAACCCATAAAATAAACACATAACGAAATATCACGGCAAAAAAGAAACACTCGGAGCACACTCATGGTATTAATAGCACGCGAGTCCGGGCTGAGGTCGTGTGTGAGGGCGCATACTAGTTCGCGGAGGATGGGAGGCGGCGAAACGCCGAAAGACGTGGCATTCGTCTCATCCAAAGGTCGGTGCATTGGGCCGTTGGACAGGCTACCAGAGCGCGGCAGCTCTGGCTTGGAGAGGAAGGCAGGTGGCTCGGCGGCACGGGCAGACGGCGGCAGCGTTCTGGCCAGGCAGCTAGGCGTAGAACTTGGGCCCGTAGCCCGACTGCTCACCGGGCGCAGAAGCTCACCGGCCTCTGGCAGCACTTCACGATCGGGTGGAGTGGCGACGATCAGGAACGGGTTGGCAGGAGGCCCCGGTCGGGTGAAGTCCTGGTGACTCGCGTCTGGAACCCGACGGCCCTTCTTCAACTCCCGATCCGGTGGCCGACCTTCTCCTGGCGTCGCTTCCTGGAACTCCTCCTCTTTCTGCCAGCGCGCCTCGCTTTTCTACCACTCTGGCCGATTAGTCTTTTGCTGATTGGCCGCTTGAAGCTCCGTGGTTTTTTCTAATTGGATTAGCTTTTTCTTTTATTTTCTTTTCTTTCGCCACGTGTTCACGTGCCGGACGCTCTTCGACGTTGTCGTTTTCCATCCAGCACGGAATTCACCTCCGTGCGCGCACACTACTTGTCGTCTGCTTCTTGTCTGTTTCCATCCACTGCACCGTGTCGAGCACTCCACACAACACAGCGTTGTTTTTTGACAAAATGTACAGGTGTACAGTTTTTAAGCATTGTCAAAGGGCTTGCACAAGTTCTTCAGGGGCCAGTGGAGTACCAGAAGGAGGGGTGGGGAGCTTTTCAATATCACCGTGCGAGTATCCAACCGTATCCAGGAGTTGGATGCTCCGTACTGCTGTTTGCAAAACTTAGATTGACGGAATCAACGAGCCACTGGAATTTTAAGAAGTGTTGTGCTCCTTTAATCATTTATTCAAAGCACGGGTAATGTGTTTTCCTTTTGTACGCCTACACACGCTACTAATAATTTCTTTTTTGAAGCTTTTTCTTAGTCGGCAAACTTGGTGTCGCTTTCTCATTTTTTCTACTGTTTATGATTTATTTAATTATTTACTGCTGTCTTCTGCCAGTTAATAATTTTAGGATAGGTGTATTGGCTGAACATCCCATACTTTATGCCTACCCAACAACTACAATGCCTTCGAAGTTTGAATTGCCCAATAGGTATTGCATTTAAAAAGCAGAACAGGCTGATCCAGACCCCAGTCTTCCAGTGGCTCCATATCACGCTTTTTCCACAGGAGTCAGGGGAGGTGTCCCTCGAAGAATGCTCGTGCTTTTCAACTCCACCTGTACAGCAGGAGCACCAGGAAGCAGACCGATGGTCCCCGTACTTGGGATTGTGCACCGGTAACACTTGCAGCAACGTGCTGACGTTCATTGCGTTGTCGTCGTTGGTCGGCTTCATCGCCCGCACTACAACCGTGGGACACACGATTGTCGGGCTCAGGTAAGCGGGTACGAGGCATGCAGTGAGTGAGTGAAAAAACATTTATTGTGGCTATGTACAAAGAGAGAGTTTGGGACGAGCCAGAAGGGCCCGCCCCATACAAAGTCTAGGAGGGGTTCCTATTCCGGGACCCCTGTGGATTTTGCGGCAGCCCGAGCGTGGATGCTGTTCTCTGACCTGCATTTTTTGAGATGATATTAGCTGTGAAAGAAAAGTTCACGCTTACTGCCGCTTCATTATCGCTCGAATTTTTCTGCTAGTTTGCATGTTTTGGTCCTCATTGTTCAAGAGAACACTTTGCGTCTTTGCTTGCGTGGTTCGTCCAGCAAAGTTGAGAAACAACGGCTGTATGCGTACCTCCACATAGGGATTCTGCGACAGGGAACAATGTCTCGTGGCAAGATATGACTCTGCTCAGTACTTTGGGACAGGACACCTTTCGAACAGCCGTGGCTTGGAAGTATGGCAGTACAAGCCATCTGCGCCTAACATATTTTTTGGTAATAAGCCTAACACATTCGATGTTGGACAAAACGTTGTGAATCTGCCACTCTGCATCTTTAGGCTTTCTGGGGGAAGGAACATTTCTACGTAACAATTCTGTCTTTAGACGAGAAGAAATTGTCGTCCGGTTGGACGGACGGACCAGGTGGAAATTTTACGGGCCGACAAACTGGAGGACTGGCAGTAGAAAGCGATGCGTTTAGCTTAGAAAGTCGTCAAGTAATGCGATATTTTAGGAGAAATTAAAGAAAAGTTTGCCTTATTGGAGTGTTAGTGACTTTTAATCACGTTTTATTGACGTAGATAACTAATATAACCAGTAAGTTATCCTGTTAAAGTTCCTCAAAACATTTTGGCTAAGTTTAATGCCTCGCTACCGTTTTACTCCAACGGCGATCATTTGCCGCTACTTTTATTTAAACACATACCGAATAGTTTATCAATCAGTTATCTAGGTGCATCAAGGTTGCTTTCTATGCAAAGCACAATCTTGAGTTCGGGTAGCGTTTCAGAAAATAGCTTTCCATTTTCTCATTCCTACTGTTGTCTCGTCACCGCAGAATGTAGATTAAAGCTATAGTTGAAAAGATAACGAGGAAGATGTTTAGGAGCAAACAAAACGTAAAAAAAGCACAAAACCCGAGCAATTCATCATTTTCACCTTTACATAATGAAATAAATGGAGTGTTTTGGGCTGCGACCTGGTGAGATTGTTGTTGGCGTCTCTGCTTTCGACGTGCTTACCTTATAGCAGTGTAGGATTGATGGACATGTATTACCCTTGCAGGTGTATTCCTCGCGAGGAGAAGGCGATGGCGCTGGGCGTCCAAGAAGGCCTGAGCAGCATCTTTAGTAAGTGCCGCGCCGGTTATTTGTGCTAGATAATTCTGTTCCTGGCACAGCCGTGATATTCATAGTAGATCGATCAAGAGAGGCGATTCCTTCTTTTGGTATGATTCACTTCCGGTCAATGGCACCAATGCCCCACGTCAAGCTGAATGCCCTTCAACGGGAACAGCGATTATCTTGCAAATAGCTTTTTGGTGTTAGTAGACAGTAACAGATCATTGAAACAAACTTCGCATTGCGTTGTTAGTTGACAGTTTTCGAATAATTTCACTGCAGTCTACATAAGAGTAAGTTTCTTTTTCAATTCAATTCAATTTTATTTCTGCATTTCGTACATGAAAAATGGAGGGATCGGGGACATGAAGTTTGTATACAGATAGCTTGATGAGATTCCTGTAACCTTATAGGCAAGCACTTGTAGTGCGACAGTGGCAGCTAACAGTACTTGAAGATTTAACAAAGCATGAAATACGCATGAAGCTTGGTCGATGACGCACGCCTTCCGTGTCCCACTGTGCTCGCGTCAGCGCTTTATGACAAGGGCAATGGAGTAGGCGTGCTACACACACAGATGTCGTTTTACGTTCTACGAATATAAATGCATCGTGTTTTAACTAAAGTTGACAAACGCGTGACACGCTACCTTTAGAATAAAAGCAATTATTTCGATTTCTTTCAAAATACGTAACACGATTTACCATTTAACCCTCACGACTGCTGTATAAGTCAACGTCATGCGAGCCATCCTCGTGGACAGTGCCTTGCTCTTAAAAACGAAATAAAGGTAAAGAGTCGCTAAACAGAGAGAATCCTGGGTAGATGGGCTTATTAATTATTAAACGGGCCTAAATTCGTGAGGTAAGCGTCATGTCTCGGCTTTCTTGCAACGCCAACGGTACTTTCCTGTAACCTCTTGCAGCTTACATTCCGTACCCGATACTCTACGGGGCCATCTTCGACTCTGCTTGCCTCGTGTGGGAGGACAAGTGTGGCAGGCCGGGTGTCTGCTGGCTTTACGACACGGACCGGCTTCGCTACGCCTACCACGGTTTGTCAGTGGCCATCTTGCTGGTCGCTGTAGTATTCGAGGCGGGCCTCGTGTACCACAGCGGCCGCATGTCCGGTTTCTACTCGGACGTGGCGGTTCCGACTACGCAGCGAGACAAGGTTCCCGCAGTGGTCGCGGACGGTTCCGAAGGTGTGGCTCTAGTCGACTTGCCGAAGACAAAGAGTAGAAAGAAATCTGAAGACGCGGAAGGAGGGTGTGGAGAAAAGGCGGACGAAGACCTCCTGAGTTCCGAAGACCGTCAGGCATCGTGCGGTTGCAGCAAGCAGGAATCAAAAGAGCAAACGTCGGTGTGCTAAATAACTGTCTATAGTACCGTAATCAAGGAGGAATTCCGTGACGTCGGCACAGACACATGTTTGTCAGTGAACGGCACCAGTGGAGGTATGCACGAACGAACGGGCCAAGCCAAACGTGATAGTGAGCACTGGCCCTGTGTGTTGTGCCCAGCGTGAGGCTTCGTACAGCCTTGAGACCGTTTCGTTTAGCAGAAACGCCTCGGATCTGTTTCTTCGGCTGCCAACTGCGCCGGCAGGTAACTGATGTGCCATGTACTCGTGGCTTGTTGTTTAGGCTCGATGACAAATGATTCCAGAGCCAAATGCAGCAGGGCTGTCGTGGCAAAAGCTGTTGACTGGTGATTCAATTGTACAGAGAAATACCGGCCCTGCCATCATGACAGAAAACATCGTTAGGGCAGGATGCCATGCTCGCGTGCTTTGTCTGCGCAATATATGTTGTGCCTTGTGCTATAAGTGGCCAACGTCGCTCATGCGACTTGCAAGTCGGAGAATACCCGGTATTCTGTGATGCTACGAGCCCAACATGTACTTTCTGTGAGTGTTGTTTTAAGGCTGTCTGCTTGATTGATGTCGCACTTTGTGTGCGAAGTAAGCCAAATAATCCCTTGCCAAATAAGTTAAAGGTGTGCATTTGCAGCGGAAAAAGATTAGCACAAGTGGCCGATGACCGGAGCAGGGAAATTTCGGTACGCGGCGCTCTTTTTCCAGCGCACATTGGTATCTAAAGTGCGACGTGAATCATGGGTCAAACATGGGGTGCCTGTCACTCCAGTTTTCGGCGTGCTAGGGCACAACAGCGTCGCGTGTCGCAATTCATCGGATCGGGTGATCGGTCACTTCTGCTAATCTTTTTCTGCTGCAGCTGTACGTCGTATGTCTACTTTCAAGTGACCACTGAAGCGAGCTAGTTGGTATGATATGTTGAGTCATATCGTGCACAGTGAACACAAATTACGGACTTCATCTCTTCAACCAGTAGTTTGTGTGCGTTGTTTAGCGCGTAAAATCAGAGGCCGTGTAAATCCATAATATTGGTTGTCTTCATTTATTAATTTCTGCCAATGCAGCGAATGGAGTTCGAAGATTTTGGCGGTAATCGAAAGTGCGCGCGCGACATATGTATACACTGTTCCTGTGCCAAAGCAGCATGCATTTGTAGTAAGGTGCCTTACTTAGCTTAGAGTACAAAATGGCCTTAAGCATTTTTATCCGCCTTAAGTGCAGCGTTCTGGGTCACAAAACGAGACATATCGGTTGGAACCGTACACGAATGTTTCATAAAAAGGGCATTTCACTATTGTTGGTGTCGTCATTCTTCCTTAAGCTGTGTTAAATAAAACAAGCGCTCGTCTTCTCTTGTAACATTACTGGAGTTGCGTATGAAACTTGCTGCATAGGGCTACGTAAAACTAGTTTCATATAGGAACGCAAGACACAAAGGCAAGTATTCAACAAGTGAACGATTACTCCCATTACTAAATAAGGAATGTGTGCACTGTACCATGCGCCAAATGCTGTTTCTACGCAACACATCCCAGCATGATTCCGGTGAAGCTGTACTCAATGTCTTGGAGAACCAACTACCATCAGGATGGGTTGTGCACATCATGTGTGTCCGTCGGTAATCCCACATTCGATGAGGCCTAGAGAGGCATGCTCATATCTATTACAGCGAAGCTGTATATGGCTAGGTTCTGGCGGATCGCGTCCGCGGACAGAACGACGCGTAGAACAACAATTTTTGGCGGAAGATACTGGCGTCTCGTTCACTTGGTATATACCAAAATTTGCATGGAAGAGTCATGACTGATAGGTCCTGACATCAATAACATCGCATGCTCGTCAGTTACGTCACGATTAACGACAATAAAAATGCGTGGCGCATACCCGCATTGGATATGCGCATATGAGCCAGGGACAAGAAAGAAAGAACGAGAGAGAGAGAGAGAAAGAAAGAAGGAAGGTAAGAAAGAAATCACGTGTGGCTCATACCCGCGTTGGATATGTGGGTATGAGCAGCCGAGAGCAGGAGCGGTAGTGATCTCGTCGGCGTCGCGCCAACGCCTCGGCAGAAGATCGGGCCCGCGATGCGGAGCGCAAGCGTCAATGTCAGGCCGATCCGGCGGCTCGTGCGGCTGAGCTACACAAATATGTAACCAATAATTGAAGAAGACCTTAATGGACCGTCGGGATTAACCCAGCGATAAACACCAGGGCCGCACATTTCAGCTTCGCGCGTTTACCATCTGTACGGGGTGCATATACGGTGAATCTTTATCTTTAACACACACGCACCATGTACCCACGAAAACTAGCAGGAAAGCCCGCCAAGGTATCGGTCATTATGCTGACAAAGTGAAGAAAGGCTGACAACAGCTAGCGCTAGCTTCAAATTGTTTAATGCCGTTTGATCGTCACCTACATACAAACAATTACCATGTATTCCGTGCAATAAAACGGTCATACTCTTACCTCCCACACGCTTTCCTATAGGTAAAGCCGTTAGTGCGATCCTGAGTGACGTTCACAGAGAAACAGGTTGCTGAATGTCTCGAAAAAAAAAAAAAAACGAACAAAAAGGCCGAGAGCGAGAGAGAAAGAAGGTACGGATATTAACCAGAAGAGCGTCTTGTTGGCTACCATGCACCCTCTAATATTTCTTTTTCCAGTGAAGGTGCAATCAGTAATTTATCTTACTCTTTTACATTTCCCTTTCTTTCTGCTTTCGAATATGTCTGCAATTTTACAAAATAGCGTGGTCGACTTAGATTCAGCAACTATGTGTCATGCTTTATCGGCCAATTCCCAGTTTTTAAAGGGATTGACTCTTTGCAGGGACGTCCGTACTATCAGAGAAATTGGGGGACTTTCAGCTAGGGAATCTTGCTTCTAAATGTGCTTTTGCTTAGGGCAGAACGTTAATACGGGCGACGATGCGCGTTACTCCGTTTGTACCTAGCCGAGCTGCACTACGCGACCGCGGACAGATACTCCGGTATAAACTCTCTCTCAGCTTGCCTCTACGTCTTATTTCCAGATAATAAAGCAAAAAAGAAAGAAAGAAAAAAGAAAGAAAGAAAAGGTGTGTTGTGACGAAGCGATTATATCAATGCGCTCGTAATTGAGAGGTCCGTATTTGAAATCGTGTCTTGAACAGTTACTTTTTTATTATATGTATATATTACTTATTTCTGCAATAGATCTTTACCTATGCTTCACCACCAGTCCTGGCACGGAGGGTTCCTGCCAAGGGGAGCGAAGCTCGGGGGTAGGGGCTTTAGATGCCGCTTAAGCGTCCGCAGTCCGCATACCAATGAATATTGACACGTTGTTACCATGAATTCGTTTTACTGCAAAATATTAATTTGGAGGTTCTACTGCAATTCTCGTTCATGGTAGGGAGCCTCGTACGCAAAGCGTGCCAGTGTGACGCGTACTCCTCCCGTCGCCGACGGCCCTTTCCATGCGAAGCGGAAAACCTTATGTTAAGTGCGCCCAAGTGACCCGGACATACCACTGACGACAAAAAACTTGCGCTTCGCCATTACGAACTCTGTAACAACCGATATGATCCAGTTTGGGCGGAAGTCTAAGTGGTGGTTAAACGCAGTAAAGCACGTCATCCACCGTAGTATTTAAGCAAAATCACATTTAGAAGCACGATTTCACAGGACAAAGACCCCATACGTTAGGCAAAGGCATATTTAGAAGGAATATTCCCCAAGAAAATGTCCCCAGATTTCTCTGACCGTTTGGACGTGCCTGCAAAAAACCGCTCCGGGCTTTAAGACCCATTGCGTGATCATTACGGTTAGAATAAACGTAATAATCCGTACACGATAAGGAACATGAATATATCTCGCTCAGACTTCTTGCCGCGGAGGAGTGGTGGCGGCATCCGGTAATTGATCGCGGCCTTCGGTCCAAACTGTCAAACGAATGACATGGCCTCGAAGATGCTCGACGGAGAACTGCGCTGTCAATCTCGGAAGCCGTGCTTGCGCTGGGTTGGTTATTTTCTCCTTCGACAGATGTCCCTATCAGTAACACTACGGTAAATCCCCTTGAAGGGGCTTTACACTACGTTAGAGTTACTGTATAGGCTCCCTTTAGGGAGCCTAGGGAGTCTATACAGCAACTGTGCCCTACGTTGACCGTTTATGGATATCGCTTCAATAAACAAATTTCATGAAAAATAACGTTGTGACTCTACAAGCGCTTATAATAACCACTGGAAATTTCAGGATGCTTTGTATGAGATCAAGGCAACTGTAATCTGCACAAACGAGTTTTACCATAGTTGTCCGATGGGTTACTTCTATTATACAAGTAAACGCAAGGAGAGGTCATAGGTTGATTTTAAATCCACCTGTAAACCAAGAAGTAATTATGTCCACCATGTGGACATTGGTGCAAGAGCGACGTCATCAGGAAGAAAAGGTGAGCTTATCAAGTCCTTTAGCGTCGTGAGAAAACAACAAAACAATACATACGTATAACAGGAAGAAGATTGCCGGAGTTAAACCTTCCTTGGGAGCTGTAACCTCCCATAGCTGTGCTGGAAAAGCCCCACAGGCTGGCCGTTTTCAGTTTACTGTCCATGTTTGTGCGCAAGCGCTTCAGTCGTTTGCGCTCAGCGTGCGAAATTCTCTACGGTTGGTTTCGGTTGCGCCTTGAGCGACGGATCAACGTCTGTAGACGCGAAGTGCCTCTTGTTGCGCCTGACGGTCCCTCGGGACAAATAATGCTTCACCGGTAGACATGAAGCTGTGTAGTGCTGTTCACGCTTCGTTGTTTTATCGAGGCCAAGGAGCTGGTGACTAATTGAGCGTCACAACGAGCAATTATGTCGCGTATACCTTCGGCCGTTCGACTGCCCCGAGCTGATGGGCGAGACGAGTTCTGGGACCCCAGGATGCAATGAGTCATCGGCCTCGTGCGGCGCTAAGACGACAACGTCGCTTTTGGGGTGTTTCCGAGAAGCACCAGCGCCCGCCCCGACGGGGCTCGGCGCCGACTGTGACGCGCAAGCCAGGAGCCCCCCTTCCGAGACGACAGCAGACGCCGCCTTCCTTGGAAACGGTGGTTTCCGTGAAGGCCAGTCTCCGAACCCTGTCAGACTGGCCATAACGTCGAGCTTTCCCGTGGGAACCACGCCGGCGTTTGATTCCCAAGTTACCACCTGTTGCCTGGTGTGCGGGGGCGATCAGGTGACATTGGAGGCGGAGCCCGGCGGAGAATGGTGCCACATCATGGGCGGGATATTACAAACTGATGGAAGATTGTGATTTGCCGAAAAGAACTACAGTGAATTCCCTCAACGCGTGAAAGGGGGGAAATTAATTGCATTAAAAAGCGGAGCTTGTGTGTTGTGAAAAAAAACTCTCGACCATGCGACACTCGACCATGTAGACGCTGAGACATGTAATCGCTGGGACATGCAACGACTTAGCATGTAGTAAACTCCGGTAATCATGGAGCCCTTGTTTGAAAATATGTACATATTGTCACGATATGCTGCGCAATTACACGCGCTACGCAATTACAGGCGGTCTCCCTACCAGTTGTGCTACTGACGTCGCTGATTTCCTGCTACATGATGTCATCTTACATCACGGAGCCCCTTGTCAACTCCTCACTGACCGTGGCCGTTACTTTCTCTCCAGAGTTATCGATGACCTGCTTCGCTCCTGTGCGACAAAACACAAATTTACGACGGCTTACCACCCGCAAACCAATGGCTTGACTGAGCGTTTCAACCGGACGCTTACTGACATGCTTTCTATGTATGTCTCATCTGACCATCAAGACTGGGATGTTGCGTTGCCCTTCGTTACATTCGCTTACAATTCCTCCCGTCATGATATTGCTGGTTTTCACCCTTTTATCTTCTGTTTGGCCGCGACCCAACGTTACCTTTTGACACTATCATCCCTGATGCCGTCCATTTGCCAAGTGAGTACGCTCGTGATGCCATTTCTCGAGCTGATGAGGCACGCCAAATTGCTCGCCGTTGCCTTACTACATCGCAAGGCAACCAGAAGCACCACTACGACTCCCGTCATCGCGACGTTAGCTATACTCCGGGTGCCCTTAATTGTGCTTCTATGGACTCCGACTCCGCGTGTTGGACTATCAGAAAAATTGCTTTCGCGGTACTCCGGACCCTACCGTGTCTTACGCCATGTAACAGACGTCACGTATGAGATTGGCCTGCTCGAGTCTTCCTCGCTGTGTTGGACTCTCAGAAAAATTGCTTTCGCGGTACTCCGGACCCTAGCGTGTCTTACGTCATGTAACAGACGTCACGTATGAGATTGGCCCGCTCGAGTCTTCTTCGTCACCTACTGACGTTGTTCACGTATCCCGCCTGAAACCTTACCACTCGCCTGGATCTTAGCAAGCACCGTGACGGTGCTTGAGCATCCGGGGGTAATGTCATGGTATGATTCATCTAGAGGAACATCGATGAAGACGCTGACGATCTGGCGCGCGCTCTCGGCCATATGGTTGACGCTTGATCGCCTTGTAAATATACTGTAAATACGTTTTCCTGTTGTGTTTGCCTCCCCGTAACATCTGTATATAAAACGCCGTTCTCGACTCTCTGGAATACTCCTTCTCCCGGCACTTGGCACGACACTACCTATATAACCTTCGTGGCCGCTCGGACACTCGGACTTCGCAACACTCTGCCCTTCCCGAGCGTTCCACCAGAGCATCTAAACCTTCAGGTGCCACAAAGCTCCCGCCCGGTGTCATGCGCGTCTACTCGTTGGCGTTAAAAAACAAACGCGCCATGCAACTCGTACTGGGAACCTCAATAGGGATAAAAAATCCACCTCCATACCACCCCGTGAATTATAGCGAAGCTGTTGCCGACGTTAGACAAGTACCACCATCACACGCGACGTATGTCACGCGCGCACGCACGTGTACAGAAGTGCAGCACACATGCTCATTCCACTAGGTCCTCCGCCAAGCGCAAGTGCCTTATTGAACTAATTCAATTTTTGAAAGTAAATTGCGTCAGAGAATTCGTAAAATACAACTTACACGCAAGCTGCAGACATGATAGCTTCGGATTGCAATTCGAATATACGGGAATAATGGAATAGTCTCGCGATGATGACGTAATCTGATAACGTCATAAGATCAAACATGACGTCATGCGCTGACGTATTCGTCAAGTGATGATGCCACCTCATGACGTCATGTGATGCCTCCTGGAGAAGCGGCACGCTTCGCGCTTCCGGCTTCCTGGCACTGTCTCCGGGATCGGCCCTCATTTTTGTGTGAGCGCCACGCACGCGGACACGAAAAATCGCTACCAACTAAAGGCTACCAGCTTCGCTGTAAAAGACAGGGGCAGACACAGAAACGACAACACACGGCGCCAGTGTGTTGTCGTTTCTATGTCTGCCCCGGTCTTTTTATTCCTATTGCGGTTCCCAGTAGGGCAGACCAAGTAACCCGAATCAATGCCACTGAAACTCAATCGCGCAAGAGCACGCGCCCTTTGCATCGGCGCCTTTGTATCGGCGGTGAAACTCTGACCATCGAACATCAATTCCGCCGACCACTTATCGCCAACCACGAAAATGGACGAAGAGGAAAACTATTCGCTTTAAGAATTATGCAGATTCAACGCACATTTAGCCAATCTACGTGAAACGAAGCTTTCGTGAAGCGGGTAATTGAGTGCTATGAAACTGTACATCTTCGGCTACACGCTTTGTTTGTCGCATAGTGATTACGTGCGTGTCGAGCAAATCAGCAAGATGCGACCCCCTACTCCTTGTCCCCCTTATGCGGCCCTAATGAACCACATTACCGCGGATTAAAATGTCTCCATCGGCCCATTTTTTCATCCCGCCATCTCCTGGATCAGCCCAGTAACAACGTGGTTGAAGTTCTTGCCAAAGATGCACAATTTAAGAAGCTTCCTCGAACGCAAACAGATCAGGAAAAAGCGACGCATACAGGAACGTGAGGCATTTATCGATTCTCTTTTTTTTCTGTGATTTTACAGATACTTTTTTTTTCTCTGACGCCCTATGCTCATGCCCTGTGTGATTGCTTCACACGAAAGGCTGTTTATCATGCGAAGTTTTCCCTTGCAATTGTTATGCGGTTATGCTTACTCGTCGTCAGAGGCTCCCACGGCGCAGTAACCGTTGTGTAGCGCGAACTGAGCGAAATGGTGCGACTTCATTTCATAACAGAGCGACAGGGCTGCTGTGTTATCACTTCTAGAGCACGTGTTAATTTTGGTCGCGTATACAGGAGTGTCACATTCCAGCCTCGTTATCATGCGATATGAGTTCACCGCAGCTACACATGGTTACAGGTGCGCATGGGTATGTGTACATGCGTCGACAATCGCTATACATATGCTGCATTTGCAGGAAAGGACCCTTCAAACGCTCATCCGCTGGCGCGCAGAACACGTAGCTAAGGAGTCAACTCGACAACCACGACAGCCATGGTCTTACTTCCGAACGTCAGTGCTGAAACGGATTCGTCCTCGGATAACCTAGCGGAAATGCTTCGGGACCTACGAGGATACCAGCCTCCCACTGAGGACACCGGACACGGCGACGCAAGGGTAGTCGGCCGCGAGTTTCGGCTCCTGCTGATTCTTCGCTTCCTCCAAGAAATTCAGATAGCCCTGGACATCATGCAGGTCAATCAGGACTTAGCCTTGGACCAGCTCAATCAGAAGATCATATACCTGGAGCGTGTCATGGAAGATGTGGTCCATAGGGATTTCATCGACCGTTAGTTTGCCTTGCACTGCGTCTGCCCATAATCGCTGTCCAAACAGCACCATTGCGCACGCATATTCGTCATCGCATCATGAACGAGCGTCTAGGACAACGGACAGCCTGCGCCTGCTGACATCACTTGCACTGCTTACACAGTGTGCAAAGAAAACGCTGTACTCGGTGGCCACGCCCATTATACGTGCAATGACCAGCTATTTCAGAAGCTTGTTTTCCGGAAAGCACCATGGAAGATACGGTGTGCATAGTTTACAGTAGCTGCAGATATGCCCGTAGATCATTTGCTCATCCCAACTTTCCACGCCATTTCTGCGCACCTGTTCATCAAAGCAGTGCAAATGAACACCTAGTACAAGATGACCCGCTCGTTCCACAGCTTGCACCGTTCCGCCGTACGAGGATCACCCTACAAGGATTGAACGTGATACTCGTCCGTGGTACTGAGCGGGTAAGCCTTTGACCTACTGCTCACCTCTTACTGACAAAGACCATCACTGTGGGAACAGTATAATGCTCGCGTCTGCCTAGCGAAAGTGTTTCGTTTGGCTACTTTCTCGTTGAGACGCCCCGATACACGCGCTCAGAACCTGTTCGCTGACATAAGGCCTCTCGGCGTCTAAGTCAATGGCTGTAAGAGCACTTGACGTTTACGAGCATGTTCCTGCAGAAGAAAATGACCTGCTTACGTTAGTGTGATCATTACTGTCAATTCAATTGTGTTCCCACTTCATACCATCATCGCCAGCTGACAGTTACTGCCATATAATGTCTTCTTCTGGTGTTACGGTGGTGCACAAGCGCGATAGAACATGGTGCTGAATGAATATGGCCTCCAATGGGCAGCTGCAGCCGTGAAGTTATGCCCTTGAAGTTCATTGGACTCTGTTCCCGACTACTGCTACAATATTCATTGCTCGTGAAGGTCAAGAACTTCATGACCTGCTTCGGCTATAGCATAGTCATCTCCGTGATTTTTTTTTTTCGACCACCCCCCCAACTTGCGCTGTGTGTGTGCGTGTACAACGTTTGTGTTTTGCAAAAGGACATCGGTGTCGACTATTGATCGCATATATATATATATATATATATATGCGCGTCATTACAGCACAACGGTCTTGACGTTGCACTCCTTATACCGCGAAGTGGCAGAACTCCGGTGCGCATATTTGGAACATAATTACTTGTCGCAGATGATCAGACGAGTGCCTCCTGTTAACGCCTACAGTCAGAGCCTAAACGACGATCGCGAGCATCCACTTGTTGTGAAACGCAATGACCTGGTGCAGTGATTTAGCCTGTAATTCCGGCGTTGGCTTACCCATTTCTTTTTTTTTTTCAATCCTCGGGGCGCTGGCGCTACATCTGTCCATTTCTGTACCCTCTTGACAGATGTCTCTGCAGCACTTGTATCTTGTTTATTGTTATATTGTTCTGGCACTTTTTGCAGCACAATGTCTCTTCGTAATCAAAAGTAATAAAGCGACTTTACACGCCACATTTCGTTTGACGGTAGTTTCTCGAAAAATAATTTCACGTGCACATTTCCACACGTTTTAAACACGCGCTGTAGTGGCTCTGTTGCGTGCAGCATGCGTGCAAAGTGTCTACGGGCCCAGAAAGAAAAGCTTAACAAACTTCATGAAAAGTCCTTACTGTGATCACCATTTGTGGGCTAGGAAGTCGGGTCGACCACTCGTGCCACTGCGCCGAAGCTCGTGACGCCAGAGGAACGCCGGTCAGAGCCGTGGAAGCTGATTCAAAGATATGTCGTAGCGCTACCGACTTGCCGATACTGGCTGCCATGACTGCGCAAGCGCAGAATTTACCGGTCTGCGGCATAGTTCGCCGCCATGGCCGCCTGTCGGTTACCGTGAAATACGGTAAACGGTATATGTAGCAGCCGCAGGAAGGAAACAGGTATACGTACAGTACAGCTGCAGCAGAAAATGATTAGCGCAAGTGGCCGATGACCGGAGCACGGAAATTGCGGTACGCGGCGCTATTGTTCTTGCGCACACTGGTATCTTAAGTGCCACATAATTCATTTTTCAAAGGCGGGGTTCCTGGCACTCTCGTTCTCGGTGTGCTAGGGAACAGCGTCGTGTGCCGCAATTTATCTGATCGGGTGATCGGTCACTTGTGCAAATGTTTTTCCACTGCAGCTGTATACGTCACGCGATGGCTGCGACTTAAGAGCAGCCCGGTAGCGAATGCCTTCTCTTCAAGAAGCTGAAGCGGCAGTTAAAAGCTAAGACACGGGCAGCATTGCTAAAACCCGGCTTCTTCATCCGGATTTCAACTGGAACGTTGCGCGAGTTTGTTTGCTCATTGACACTGCTGATTTTCTACATCTTCCTGATGCATGCTGTCTCGGTTGGCTTACTCGTAGCACGGTTCTTATAGGTTGGTAGATTTTGTAATTTGTGATATTCAAGACCAAGTATTCTTTCATGTTTCGTATTATCTGTTCTGGATGCGACAGTAGCTTGCAAGGCCGGTTGCATGATTGTTTAACGAAACGGTAATGTTACCTGCCGAAAGGGTACGACGTACTCATCGCAAGCTTTATTTTCATCGACCAAAGCGAGTGCCGTGTAGCGGTTACTATAATAATCATCTGCGCTAAAAAAAACAGTCACTGAAGGGCACATTGACTATTTAAAATGTTAAATAAAACTTAAAAACAATCACCCTGTATATTGGCTTATGCGGAGAATACACAAAATCATCGTCTCCGGTCTCCTTTGTAGTGAAGCGAGTTTACATTTGGTGCGGCCTCTATGATATAATCTCCTTTAAGCGAGTCATCCATGTGATTTTATCGCCCTCCGACTTTTGTTGCACTTAAATATTTAGTATTTAAGTGCAACAAGTGTAGATCGCGGCTGTGAACAGGCCGTCCAGGCATCAGCTCTTGTTTCTTCACGCCATGTTGCTCATCTTTATTGCCACCAATCATTCTATTTATTTATCCCATTCCCTTCCTGCAGTTTAACAGACTTGAGGATTTTTGCGGGAGGCCCTGCTGTGTCATGAAAAATGTCGCAGTTTTGCCCGAAAGGCGAAGCATCAATTGCGATAGCAAATTAGCAGAAAGCTATTTGGAATAGGGATAGTAGTTTTATCGGCTGCATAAAGTTGGACACATTCACTTACCAACTGAATTAACAAGCTTGGTGTCAGCGCGCACAAGCACACATGAATAGATAACACTCGATGACCGCAGACAACCACTGTCAAAACGCTGGCAGCAAGCGCAGCCGCCGCAGCGAGCGAAGGTTCATGCGGTCTATCGTTTCAACGGAAGCTGAGCGGCCGAATGCACAGCGCATATACAAAGGTCAGAGCCGTGTGGAGATCGCTTGAAAGATACGGTGCGCGCGACAACACCGGCAGCCCGTACCGGCGCAATCATATAATAAAGAACCAAGCGCAAAGGGCAAAGTACATGAACGCATTTGTTGGCAGAGGAAAAGCCGCCCCCCCCTCCCTCCCGCGCTGCCTTCCCCCTTTGCGTCGCCAGTTCCCCTTTCGCCCGGTTGCAAGATACGCATTTCGTGCCGCAGCAAAGCGTCGCCTCCCCCCCTCCCTCCCTCCCTCCCTGCCTCCCATACCACCACGGCGTTTCGCGCCACGGAAGTCGCATTTGCTTTCCGCCGTGCGTTCGCTCTCCATGATAGCGCGCGTCCCACGCGCGCTTTCACTCGCACATACGGCGCGCGGCGACGATTTTAACGCCCTCCGACTTTATACGGAACATCACGGCGACGGCGATGGCAGAAATGTCACAGTTTCGCCCTAAGGGCGAAGCAATGAATGCGATAGCAACACAGCAATGTCATACGAAGTAAGGTGAGCGGCTTTGGTAGCAATATGAATTGTAGTAAACATGAGCTGATTAAGTAAGCAGGTGTGCTGCGGCGTAAGTAGACCGACATGAAGAGAGACTCGATGACCACGAGAAGGCGCTTGTGAAACGGTGGTGTTGATGAGAAGCGCTTCCCGTGGGCAGCGCGTGCGAAGGGACACACCTGTAGCGCTGCACTGCCGATCCGGGCAGCATTGCATGTGTAGCGTGCGTTGGAAAATGTGGCCCGACTATTACTAACTGAATGAAAAAAATGTCACAGTTTCGCCCTAAGGGCGAAGCAATGAATGCGATAGCAACACAGCAATGTCATACGAAGTAAGGTGAGCGGCTTTGGTAGCAATATGAATTGTAGTAAACATGAGCTGATTAAGTAAGCAGGTGTGCTGCGGCGTAAGTAGACCGACATGAAGAGGGACTCGATGACCACGAGGAGGCGCGTGTGAAACGGTGGTGTTGATGAGAAGCGCTTCCCGTGGGCAGCGCGTGCGAAGGGACACACCTGTAGCGCTGCACTGCCGACCCGGGCAGCATTGCATGTGTAGCGTGCGTTGGAAAATCTGGCCCGACTATTACTAACTGATTGAACAAGCGTGGTGTGAGCGCGCACAAACAAACATGAATAGATCACACTGAATGACTGCAGACAACGACTGTCAAAACGCTGGCAGCAAGCGCATATATACGCCGCAGCAGCGGGCGAAGGTACGTGCGGTCTATCGCTTCAACGGTAACTGAGCGGCGAATGCACGGCGCATAAAGGTCAGAGCCGTGTGGAGATAAGAGACGTTGCGGACGAGCGACGAGCGCGGTTGTTGGCAGCGTAGAAGTGCGCCCCCCCCCCCCCCCCCCCGCGCTCCCTCCGGCGATGGTTTCCCGCTTCCTTGCTTGCGCGTGGGTGATTCAGTGCGTTCGCTCTCCGTGATAGCGCGCGTCCCCGCACGCTTCCGCTCGGGCATACGGCGCGCGGCGAAGATTTTATCTATAGGGAACCTCACGGCGACGGCAGAAATCCGGTAGAAGTGTCCATATAATTGCTATCGCAATAAAAGCGTGGTGTGAGCGCGCACAAACAAACATGAATAGATCACACTGAATGACTGCAGACAACGACCGTCAAAACTCTGGCAGCAAGCGGATACGCCGCAGCGGGCGAAGGTACGTGCGGTCTATCGCTTCAACGGAAACTGAGCGGCGAATGCACGGCGCATAAAGGTCAGAGCCGTGTGGAGATAAGAGACGGTGCGAGCGAGCGACGAGCGCGGTTGTTGGCAGAGTGGAAGTGCCCCCCCCCCCCCCGCTCCCTCCGGCGCTGGCTTCCCGCTTCCTTGCTTGCGCGTGGGAGATTGAGTGCGTTCGCTCTCCGTGATAGCGCTCGTCCCCGCACGCTTCCGCTCGGGCATACGGCACGCGGCGAAGATTTTATCTATAGGGAACCTCACGGCGACGGCGACGACGACGACGACGACGGCGACGCCGATGGCAGAAATCCGGTTGAAGTGTCCATATAATTGCTATCGCAATAAAATCTGCTTGAAGTGTCCATATAATTGCTATCACAATAAAAGTACCGCTCTTTTTATGTCGTAAAAGAGAAAACGACCTGATAAGTGACGTCACAAAGCAGCTGGCAGAGATCTTTTCGATTTGGCTTCACTTTCTGCTCTAGTTTTGTTGCGGATTACTGCGGGTGCAGGAGGGTACCGTGCCAGTTCAGAAAGTTAAAGTGCAGTGACTGCACTAGCGCTGTATTATTTCGAAACTGAATAGAAAAGCTTGTTGTCTGCACGGCGAATTGCGCGCGTTCGGCACATAGTGTCGTATACCGTCTGCTCTTGTGACGCGCATCAACGTGAGGTGGGGCTTGTCATAGCCTCTACTGTTGTCGTCGCACCGTTATACGGGCGATTTTAGATTTCGTGCTGCTCCTTGCGGTCCGAAAGATGTGTACCTTTCAAGAATGCTCTGCTCAAGGTTTGGGCTCCTTTCCTGACATGCTTCTACAATCTGGCAGCAGCTCTCAACAACTAAGTCCAGGCCTACCGTTAACTTTTTCGCCAGGTATGCTTGTAGCGAAAGCGCGGGTATTTTCTTTTCGTTATCGCAATAAGTGGCATAGTGATAGTACTTAGTCGCGAGAACGAAATGTGCACGTGAATGATTTTTTATTTTGTCAAAGAACGCGCTTAAAGAGAAACACATGCAATCGAAAGCAGTTTAATGGATAACATGACTTCACTAACCTGTCCTTACAACCATTCCGGCATCGAACTTGTGCCCCTACAGAAACTGTTGTAACCAAAGCGGGAGATATTTAAGTCTGCGCACCATTATTCCATTAGCGCTGCGCCATGGCGTCTGCTAACGAGAGCTTTATACGATGCCTGCACTTCCAAAGTAGCGAGTGCAGGAGAACCGTTAACTCGTGCAGAACTTGCCTTGCACGAAGTAAAATCAAAGCGCACGGTGCAGGCGATGCGCGCTGCACTGTAAAATCGAGGACAAAAGCGCTGCGCTCCCTGAACTAGTGCAGAAAGTGCAGCCAAATAGAAGAGACCATATGCATATTATGTTTCCGGGCATCTTCGTGTTATCTATATAATAAAATACCTTCATATCTGAAGGTATTGTATTATAGTCTTCGTATTCGCCAAAATTTATCACCGCGGATGTTCAGCACTAACGTAAGCAGTGCTCCTTAGAAATAATACTATATATCGTAAACTCGCAAGATTGTGCAAATCTCGAAACTAATACTAGGTAATTTGCAGAGTATAGATATGTTAGGCGAGCCGCGAAAGGCTCAGCAAACTGAACAAAAAGTCAAGTGAAGCCCCTGGTTGCGGAGAATGTTGCGCTTCCGTCTTGTTTCCTGAGTCTAGAACTGTTTGTAAGTTGTCAGAGAACGATTTACCGCGAGGCGATTCCTTGCAAGGACAAGGCGCTCAGCAGGAGCAAATGTCGGCACTTTGCAACGCCGCGTTTGTATTAGGTTGCCCAACACTGTTAGACACGCAGGAACACTTGCCCATGAATACATGCACATGTGAAAATTGATACGCTTGCACACACAAGCGGCAAAGCACGCAAGGTACAGCTTGCCACACCATATTGTTCTATGTGCCATGAATAGTTTTGACTTTTGTTTAATTAGAATGATGGTCAGTAGCGCTGTATTTGCCCAGTGGTCGCCTTGTAACAGATATCCGGTTTGATCACAGCTCAATCATGTAGAAGTTGTCGCCGTTGTAGTTTGGTTTCGAGTTTCCGAAGCGAATCTTGCGGCGGTCAACGGGAGCGGTGTTCCACTGGTCGTACACCTGAAAAAGTAGGAGTAAGTTAACAAACGTTGTAACTTGAGAGAGAGAAAGAGAGAGAGAGAGCACGTGCACTGGTCCTCTCCTGTGAAGGCACAAGCACACGCACGCGGCAGTATACGCAAGCTCTTAAAAGCTTCCAGATCGTTTGTGCAGAATCCCGCAGCACATTTAACGCGATAGCGTTAAGGTCCCTGTCGCAGAAAATTCGGTGTCGGCGTCGGCATCCCGTGAGCGAAAATTGCCGTATATATTTAGGTATATATAATGCCCCACGTTGCTATATGACATCCCATATTAGCGGTTTATATTGCCACGCCATTCTATCGCCAAAGTTGCTCGTACCTTGTCTTACATTGTTGACAAAGTTATTCCTCGGAATTTTGAACATTACAGCCGACAAACAAATGTCATGAAACAAAACACTGACAGTGCATGCCGTTTATGTTATATTTTTGCAGACTTAAGCATTAAAAGTGCGAAACAAGAACAGAAACCGGAAAACGATCTTTTTTGGCGCGGCTGTGCACTACCTCCGGGATCGGCCCACGCAAGAGGCCGCGTTTCTACTAGAAAGCTAGCCTTCGTGCGTAGCGTTCGCCGTCAGCGTTTCCCCTTAAACGTTACGGTTGCATAAGCTGCGGTTTACGGGAAGCGTGAGAAGCAGTCAGAGATCTTTGAATGCTCTCTCGTTCCACTCTTAAAGGCGAAGCTTAAGCGTCCTACAAATTTTTCATATGATCATATGATTTCAAATTCTTCATATGAAACGTTGCAGCAACCGAGTAGGCCTTGTGTCAACACTGGGGATCTATAATGGACGCTCTGCAAAATCATAAAGACCCTATTTGTTAGAAATATTTAAAATTATCGCTGTGAAAGTTTCAGTTAGCCTTCATGTAAACTTCACCAGACTCAAACAATCTCGGTGAAGACTCCGGCATCGTCTGGTGATTGCATGTGGATATTTTGCCGGCAGTCAGGATTTCGCTGTATAGTTTCGTGCTGTCATTGATGTATACCTATTCAGAGTATTCATAGATATGCTATTGTGTTCAGTAGCTTACCCAAATGCCATCCGAAGCGCAGGACTCGAAGATGGCTGCATGTCCCCTGTACTTATTGCCGTCCAGAAAAGTGGCGATGGCAGACCAGCGCGGCACGCTGGCGCAGTTGCTGCGGACGTGCTTACCACGGCGCCAGCTGTGAGTCGTGAACTGGCGAAGGCCCGTGCACTTCTCTTTGACCAGTGCCACGCACTCCTTGTTGTCTACGCCAATCACCCATCTGCCCTTGAAAGGCGCAGGATTGGCGCAACCGATGGCCTGGCTCGCTGCAAGTGAGATCGTGATAAGGACTCGTCATCGCACTCTACGGCGTAGCACATTACGCGATAGTGTTCCAGCGTCCACGCGTTTCCTCCTGTGGGGTCGCACCAACCCAAAATTGTCACAAGCCGGTAATTTAGAGTCGAAACAACATTGAATGTGCCGTGCCTTGGGCATCAAGAACACCCAGTCGTATGCACTGAATTAATGGTTTGTGCTGAAGATGTGTCAACATTATAATCCATAACGAGCGCCGCGGTCAAGCATTGACTTCGTTTCGGGAAAGTGCGAGCAAGAAACCGAAACCGCTGTCAACCGCTGCTTAGTAATGTGCAAAAGCTCGGCCCCTGTAGCTTTCCCTTAATTGGCGCAGAACGTTGTTCGGGAGTATAGTTGCTATGTAGTGAAATAATTGCATGCCGCCGGATACGTTTAACTTAACTCTTTACTTTACGAACGCAGTAAATGACTGTCAAACAAACTCGACACGTCGAACGAGCTTGCGCCAAACGAGCTGACGTAAATAGTGTTCGGCTGACTGGACAGCGAGCGGGCTGGCAACGGCGGGCCGGGGATGCTGCAACAAGAATCGGTGGCTCAACTTGCGAAACAGCCATAGACCACTTGCTATGCACCGTACTTGCGCATTACGTCTGCTTGATGCATGACCGTCAAAAGGGGCAGAGCGGGCCTGGCTATTGGAAAGGCGTTCGCTATCCGGCGGTTTGCAAGGCATACTTCTGTGGGGGTCATCACCTCTAAGCAACGGCTTTACTTAACTCGATGCGCAAGAAGGCAATTCTCAGAAATGCGCTCTGCGGTGGAGTCAACTGTTTATATCGACAAGAGACGCGAAGTGTGAATCCGAAGAGCACGTGTGGCCACTTCTTATGAGAATGAACAACTCCGCCATAAGAGTTGTGATTCTCACGCTGATCTATGTCTGCTGGTACGGACGAAGGCGGGAGAGAATGGTGACCTACAAGAACCAATGATTCTTGCGGTCGTGCCGTGGGAAAGATCGCTGCCAAGTATGAGGCCAGTGGAGAACTCCTGGAAAAGATTGCGACCAAGCTCAAGACCAATGAACAGCTGCTGGCAAAAATTACTGCGAAATTTCGGACCAATATACAATTTCTGTGCAAATGAGAACTCTCAGTAGATTGGACATCTTTTTTCACTGTAGTAAGAATTGATATTTAAGGATAGTATACAATTTTTGTCTGAAGAGAGAGGATACAGATATGACTAATTTCCACTGCCTGTCTGGAGATGTCTTCCGATTGAGCCGAGAGTAGGAGAGGCACAGAATCAGTGTTGCGAATAGGAGTCTCGAAACGTAAGTTGAATTACGTATTATACCACCTGACAACAGTCGCATCAAGCTTCACAAATTTAATTGCGACGTTTGTACTTCAGGCACTGGCCGCGAGGAAATTTACTTGTTGCTGCATTGCCGCACTCTGCAAACATGTGAAAACGCGTGTACTCATTAGGCGAGTCACGGGCGATGCAACTTAACCGTGTCGTATACATCTGATTTAACGGATGGTATAGATGGTAATAGATATATGTATAGGTATACTGACGACATTAGCAAAGGGTCGGGTGTTTGTGGCCTTAAGACTCATGAAGCTGTGTGGATGATTAATAGAAATAACTTGCTAAGAAAGATAAACACGCTACTAAGCAGACTGGAGACACTCCTAGATTAAAGGGGCCCTGAACCACTTTTTATCAAAGTGGAGAAAGGCATTTGAAGTGAAAATAGGCTATTTCAGAAATACTTTGCCGTGAAAAGTACTTCAATTCTTTCAGCAGAAGTGGAGTTATTGGCAATCACACACGGCCTCCGCTGTGCTGCGAAGGCCGTGTTCCTTCTCCAATGCCTTGCACTGCGAAAGCTACGACGGATTAGGGTGGGGCCACAACGCTCCACCTTCAGAATGTCACCGTGGCGCGCAGTTCAAATTTCATTTTGGATGTTAACGTAGACGCCACGACTTCCGATTTTGATGCCTACGACGCGCTAAACGTAAGCCAAACGCGGTTGTCCTCAGCGAGCCGCAGTGCGCTTAGCCAGTGGACTCGTGGCGGCACCCCGCGGCGGCCGCGGTGTAGCCGAACGCAGCGATCATTAGCAGCCCCGTATGGGTATGTGCTTTATTACCAAATGAAGCGCTCAGAAAATGGTTAGGATCATGGCTCCAGTTGAAACGAGAGCGTTTGAGAGAAAGGTGACTTCGCGCTCCGCTTACGAGCTCCACGCACCGCTTAAATACGACAGCAAAACTTGGCTGAGATGTTCGCAGCAGCGTATGCTACCCGCGGACTGTTATTTCACCAAGCCCGAGGGGTGGTTCAGGGCCCCTTTAAGAGAAGGTTGAAAACATTCCTGTAATTCAGATGCGGGTGCGCTGCTGCAGCCACTACCGTAGAAGAGACGAGCGAAATTCGTAATAAACCCATTTTCAATATTCTACTTTTTTCCTTAGTGTTCCTCTAGCTACTTTGCTCAACAACCAAAAAAGGTGTTTTCTGGAACGTTAAAACCTGCTGCATTTAGTTTACACTGAGTCGGTAGCGGACCAGCAGAAGAAAATCCCGACCTCTGCTCCCCTGTCGCCTCGGTATCTCGCTTCATGAAGAGAAGTGCGAAAATGAAAATGGAAGAATGAACTAATCACGTAAACATAACGGGGTCGGAAGAGTTTTAAATAGTAGGGAAGGAAAGTTTTAAGCATAACACACGATGTGAAGTTCGAAAATCGAAAGAAAAAGTATGTTGAACTTGAAAACCATGAAAAGGCACCGTCCAAACAATTCTTTTTTTTTTTTGTAGTAACGGCAATGGACAGAAAGAGATGGCGATGCGCAAGAAAGGACACAAGACACTAAATAAATGCAGTGACGACTGATGAAGTCACAACGGCAATGGTGAGTTCCGGGGGTGGAGTACGTGAGGACAGGTGCTTGGATGTGTGCCTAGCGCTCAACTATTGCCTTCAGTTATTCAGACTATTAGGGAACCTATTGAAGCCAATATTTCCGAATCGACGTCAGTAGACACGAAGAGGATGCCGTTGGCTTCTCTATGAATTGGTGACCCTGCGAACGGGCTAAGTTGCATTACCATAACGTATAGTAGAATAGCACATCAGCGAACGCTTCAAATGTCTGGTGTTACGTGGTGAACGTAAGGGATTGAACCTTGAGTGGAATAATACATCGTGACAGATGCTCATGATATTCTCTCATCAGATGAGCGCTAACGAACTGTTGAACTCACCAACGGCCATGCCGAGTACCAGAAGAGCCGCGGATATAACGGCGCCTTTCATTGTCAGTTTTCGGACGTGCCGCAGTGGAGCCCACCTGGGAAAATAAGCTCACTGAGTGGTTGAACGCGTGTTTAATAGGTCAGGCTTATCTTTGCGGGGTTTTCCTGAGTTACGAGCGCACCGGGGGGCGTATGTTCCGAAGCAAGGAATGTATTATTCGCAGCGCAGCCATCTTCTCTCTCTCACACACTTAGGTACCGCCGGCAGATAGAGATGAAAAGCTTAAGCTGAGAGGTGGGCACTGATATAGTGCAGGGAAAACAATGACGACAGATATGGCTTTGTTGTTGTGCGGGAAACTGAAAGAAATGAACAAACGGAGGGGTCCTCTTGCACGTGTACTTACCCATGACTAGTTCTGCAGGAACGCGTTGCATCTATTGCCGGAGAATTTGTCACATGCACAAAATAACAGTAGCGCACCCAGGATCTCTGCCAAGGGGGGGGGGGGGGGGGGTGACAGTTTGCCAATACCATCTAAACAGCACCAATTTCGATTTCTTCACGGCAAATTGTCGAAAAATGCGCTTTTTGCGAGTGTGCAGACGATTGCGCGTCTTACATCTTAGTTGCAGTACTCAAATGCCTAAGGAAAGAAAAGGGGTTAAACAAAAGGGGGGGGGGGGGTTAAGTCGGCCTCTGGGGGGGGGGGGGGGGGGGTGTTACAACCCCCGAATCCCCCCTCGTCGGTGCGCCACTGCAAAATAAATGCTTCACTACTCTCCGCATCACTATTCGTCTGGTGAATATGATAATTTCTAAGCACGTTACGATGGAAAACGCGGTTGACTCCACTTTGTTTATACGAGGGGAAGTAAAAAAAAAAATGTCGCAGTTTCACCCGAAAGGCGAAGCATCCATTGCGATAGCAACTTAGTAGAGAGCTATACGGAGTAAGGATAGTAGTTTTATCAGCTGTATAAACTTGGGACATGCAGCAGCACCAGAAATGCGCAGAACTGTTGTCGACTCTGCCGCCGTTTTGCCCGCGTTCGCACCGCGAACGCGCGCGGCGTTGGTGAATATTGTAGGGCCTCTGGGGGCGGCTCGGAGGTTTTCGACGAGATCAGAACGGGAAACTCGTCGAGCAGCGTCGCAATTCTTTGGACATGCAGCAAAACCAGCAATGCGCAGAACTGTTGTCGACGCCGTCACCGTTTTGCCCGCGTTCCCACCAAATACGCGCGGCGTTGGTGAAAATTGCCAGGGCCTCTGGGGGCGGCTCGGGGGTTTTCGACGAGATCAGAACGGGAAACTCGTCGAGCGCCGTCGGAATTCTTTACCACCTTCTCGCCTCGCACGTTTTTATATAAATACGCATTTGGTGCTGCAGCTAAACGTCGCCTCCCCTCCCTCCCTGCTGTCTCCCCATGGCCTTTCGCGCGACGGAAGAAGTCGCGTTTGCTCTATGTGCATGGTGATTGTAAAGGAGGAAAGAGACGCTTAATTATGCAGCCCTTCAGGGAGCACGGCGCAGAACGCGCGTTTGTTCCCCACCGTGCGTTCGCTCCGCGTGAAAGCGCGCGTCCCTCGCGCCCTTTCACTCGCACATACAGCGTCCAGCGCGCGGCGACGATTTCATCGCCGTTGACGTCATACGTAACCTCATGGCGACGGTGACGGCGACGACGACGCCGATGGCAGAAATCCTCTTTGAGTGTCCATATAATTGCTATCGGAATAAAAATAAAGGGACTTTTGTAATTTCTAGCACAAGGGTTTGGTAACGATGGTAGTATCCAGCGCTGAATTAGTGTCGTCTGCAACACTTCCATGGAACTTGTCACGCTTATTCCCGCGTTAGTCGTTACAATGTAGGAGACTGTTAAACAAGGCAGCTCCATTGTCGATCCGATCTGCACCAAGGAGGAAGGAAGTGAGGGCAGTTATTCGCTCTTAAACTGCGGAAATTATTCGCCGAATGCAAGTGCATGCAGTATATGGTGACAGTTGTTTATCGCGAAGCAAGATCTACGAATGGTTAGAGCGTTTCAAACAGTGAAGGACGTTTTTGTGTGACGAGGAAAGATCGGGCAGGCTATCGACGTCAACGACTGAGGATAACTTGAAAGTCGTTGAGGGTATGGTGATGGAAAGCAGACGAATCGCAGTGGACGTTTTTACAGCGAAGCTGCTTATGGCTAGGCTTCCGTGCATTTTAAAGCGAAAGCTTTACCAACCTAGTCGAGTCGAGCTTCGCCGTCGCCAGCCATTTGACCTACGTGACTCGCCGCGCGGATCTCCGCCGCAGGCGCGTGCGCTAGCCGCCGCCGCTACCTTCACCGGCTTTCTGGCAGACCACGTGATTCGCCGCGCGCCTGGCTAAGAGGAGCGCCGCGCTCGCGTAGTCAGTGCGAGCTTGGCCATGGATGAGAGCGAGATCGGGCCGTGTTTGAGCGTTGCGGGGGAGCGGGAGGCTTTTAGCCGTCGTCGGCAAGCTGCGTCTGACCGCCCCGCGGATATTTCCCGGTGAACTGCTTCACTGGAGAGGTTCCGGAATGCCAAGCGCATCGTTACCTGGCTTAACGATGAGTGTATATCTAAGTATGATCATCATCATTATCATCAGCCTATATTTATGTCCACTGCAGGATGAAGGCCTCTCCCTGCGATCTCCAATTACCGCTGTCTTGCGCTAGCTGATTCCAACTTGCGCCTGCATATTTCCAAACTTCATCACCTCACCTAGTTTTCTGCTGTATTCGACTGCGATTCCCTTCCCGGTATCCATTCCTTAACTAATGGTGCACAGGTTATCCATCCTACGCATTACATGGCCTGCCCAGCTCCATGTTTTCCTCCTAATGTCTACTAGAATACCGGCTATCCCTGTTTGCTCTCGGATCCACACCGCTCTCTTCCTGTCTCTTAAGTTAGGCCTAACATTTTTCGTTCCATCGCTCGTTGTGCGGTCCTTAACTTGTTCTCGAGATTCTTTGTTAACCTCCAAGTTTTGCCCCATATGTTAGCACCGGTAGAATGCAATGATTGTACACCTTTCTTTTGAACGACAGTGGTAAGCTCCCAGTCAGGATTTCTAAGTGCCTGCCGTATGCGCTCCAACCCAATTTTATTCTTCTGTAAATTTCCTTTTCATGATCAGGGCCCCCTATGAGTAATTGACCTAGATAAGCGTACTCCTTTACAGACTCTAGAGGCTGACTGGCGATGATGAATTCTTGTTCCCTTGCCAGGCTATTGAACATTACCTTTGTCTTCTGCATATTCATTTTGAACCCAATTCTTAAACTTTCTCGATTAAGGTCCACAATCATTTGCTGTAATTCGCCTCCATTGTTGCTGAATAGGACAATGTCATCTGCAAACCGAAGGTTGCTGATATATTCGCCGTTGAACCGCACTCCTAAGTCTTCCCAGCCTAAGAGCTTGAATACTTCTAAGCATGCAGTGAATAGCATTGGAAAGATTGTCTGTCCTCGCCTGACCCCTTTCTTGATAGGTAGCTTACTACCCGCCGTGGTTGCTCAGTGGCTATGGTGTTGGGCTGCTGAGCACGAGGTCGTGGGATCGAATCCCGGCCCCGGCGGCCGCATTTCGATGGGGGCGAAATGCGAAAACACCCGTGTACTTAGATTTAGGTGCACGTTAAAGAACCCCAGGTGGTCCAAATTTCTGGAGTCCCTCACTACGGCGTGCCTCATAATCAGAACTGGTTTTGGCACGTAAAACCCCATAATTTAATTTTTTTATAGATAGCTTACTACTTTTTTTTTGTGGAGAACCAAGGTTGCTGTGCAATCCTTGTAGATATTTGCCAAGATATTCACGTATGCCTCCTGTACTCTTTGATTACGCAAGGCCTCTATGACTGCTGGTATCCCTACTGAATGAAATTCTTTTTTCATAATCTATGAAAGACATATAAAGAGGTTGATTGTACTCCGCAGATTTCTCTATTACCTTATTGAAGACATGGATATGATCCATCGCAGACTATGCCTTCCTGAAGCCAGCCTGTTATCTTGGTTGGCTGAAGTCAAGTGTATTCTTACTGTGGTGCAAATACTTTATATCGAAGACCCAGTAGAGCTCCATGACTGCCGTCACGGAGGCTATAATGTCAATCATATCAATGTTAAAAGCTTCGAACATGATAGTGATGTCATGCGCCTCGTGAGCCTTCGAGCCCTCGAAATGAAATGCAGGTTACATGTCCAGTAAAGTTTAATTTATAAATATCAGGATTAACTATTAGTTGAAACAAAGTAGTGCAACAGAAAATGAAATGTATAGTTGCTTACTGCGCCCTTCAAAAACTTCGGCTGCTCCTTTACTAGTAGTGGCAACAGTTCTATAAAGTCAACTGCAAACCAATCAGAAATAAAATGCTATTGCAAAATCACAACAGGATTGCAGAAAAAAGCTTAAACCGATTGAACACGCTTTATATGCTCACATTAACGGGCATCTCCATGCAGTCCTTCCAGCTGCTTTTCTAGCTGTTTTACGGACTCCTTCGCAGAGCGGCGACCCTTGACTAAATCAACACACTTCTGTTCATAGTTCACGAATGCCAACAACGTTTTTTCCAGGTCGATGCCCGTTAGAGCTGGGAACTCTTCATGGGGTTATAATTACAAAAATACAATCATTTACACCTGCTTCCCAATTTGAATAACTATTTTGAGAAAAGTTTAACATAATACTGCAAAGAAGATTAAAAAGAAACTTAACAGTTAATTCCTCATACAGAAAACTGAAACACTCACATGGGTGTGTTGAGATATATACAGAGCAGGTTCAGATTTTTTGTTCAGTACAACACATTTTTGTGATACAGCAAAGTGCATTAACACATCAAAAGTAAGCTTATTTGTTTCTGCAGATGTGGTTGGTGTCAGCTTAAAAATAATCTCAAATAAAATGTTTCAAATTCTGTTTATAGCATCGGTCGAGTTCTTATTTCAGAGGGCAGAAAAGAATTGAAAATATCTTATATGCTTTGATGCTTTTTACAACTTACTTGTCGAAATTTATACACGCAAATAAAATAGATTCAGTTGTTTAAGCAAGCCAATCAAAACAATTGCCACCTATAGTTTCATTTGCAGCCCAAAAAACATATTTTTTTGGCAACGTCTTTATGCATCCTTGAAGGTACAGTTCTGCTATGATTAGCTTTAAAGGGGCCTTCGAACACGTTTTAGCCACCGTCTTTCGGTTGCAGGCTGCGTAGACTGATGGTTGGAGATGCTTTTAGCTGATGTGAAAGCGCTGATATGAAAATACTTAATTTATTTACGCGAACAAATCACGACATTGCTGCCAGTTGCAGCATTACATAGTGGCGCTCGTTAGAAGAATTTCTACCGAAAGCAACATCACCAATCAGAAATGTGAAGAGTTAGAGCAAAGAAAAGTGTTGAACACTAGGCACACATCGGTTAAGTAAACGAACAAAAATTTTGTTATGTTGTGTTTGTTCCGCAGTTGGTTTAGTTTGCATGCTTTCAAACCTGAAAGAAATAGCCTGTGTGAAACAGCACTTTTAAAATGCAGCAAGGTTTAAAAGGGATGATAAAAATATGAGATGGATTCTCCAATGGGTATGTAAACATGCTATTTTTTACACGTCAGGCGTTGTTTGTAATCTGCAATGAGGTACATTAAAAAATGTCACAGTTTCGCCCTAAGGGCGAAGCGATGAATGCGATAGCAACACAGCAATGTCATACGAAGTAAGGTGAGCGGCTTTGGTAGCAATATGAATTGTAGTAAACATGAGCTGATTAAGTAAGCAGGTGTGCTGCGGCGTAAGTAGACCGACATGAAGAGAGACTCGATGACCACGAGAAGGCGCGTGTGAAACGGTGGTGTTGATGAGAAGCGCTGCCCGTGGGCAGCGCGTGCGAAGGGACACACCTGTAGCGCTGCACTGCCGATCCGGGCAGCATTGCATGTGTAGCGTGCGTTGGAAAATGTGGCCCGACTATTACTAACTGTGGTGTGAGCGCGCACAAACAAACATGAATAGATCACACTGAATGACTGCAGACAACGACTGTCAAAACGCTGGCAGCAAGCGCATATACGCCGCAGCGGGCGAAGGTACGTGCGGTCTATCGCTTCAACGGAAACTGAGCGGCGAATGCACAGCGCATAAAGGTCAGAGCCGTGTGGAGATAAGAGACGGTGCGAGCGAGCGACGAGCGCGGTTGTTGGCAGAGTAGAAGTGCCTCCCCCCCCCCCCCCCCCCCGCTCCCTCCGGCGCTCGCTTCCCGCTTCCTTGCTTGCGCGTGGAAGATTGAGTGCGTTCGCTCTCCGTGACAGCGTGCGTCCCCGCACGCTTCCGCTCGGGCATACGGCGCGCGGCGAAGATTTTATCTATACGGAACCTCACGGCGACGACGACGACGACGGCGACGCCGACGGCAGAAATCCGGTGGAAGTGTCCATATAATTGCTATCGCAATAAAATGTTTTAGTACTAGAAATACAGAGCAAGTTGGTGCCTTGTGCTGTCATAAACTGCTAAGCACCGCATAGGGACTGAAGTAATGATCGTATCGAACTTCTACAGGAAAGGTCTTTGGTAAACTTAGCTCGAGCGCCAATATATTTTCACAATTGGAACGTGTGCTTTATAGCAATAAATAAAGAGTGAATAAATAATGTTTCATTAGAAACTTGACCATAACAGTCGTGCAAGCAATGCCTGGTTCCATTTCGCCCACCTAAATACTCAGTACGACTTTCACAGGCCATTTTTGAAAACCTGTTCGAGCTTAGAAAGGACAAGTGGTAAATATTGTATGGGAAAGCATGCAATGCAAAAGTTACATTCACATTATACTGACCATTTCAGCATTTGATATAGCAGGGTACTTCTCAAGTACTTCGGCCGTTGTTAGCTGCATGTTCATCATCCAAGATTTTATTGAAGGGCCTGTTTCTTTCATGGAGTCGCCAAGTTTCTTGAGGTCGGGGGAAGGTCGAGACATTTCTTTGGCGATAAAATCTAATTAAGTTTGCAGAAAAGCTTCATCATGCTCGTCATGTTGGAATCCTGTTGCCTAAAAGGAAAAAAAAGAGTTATATGAGCACTTGTGTTAAGTAAACTGTTCTTCGTCCAAGATTTACGGCAACATGCTGCTTGAAGTTAGTATACACATATTTTTTATTTTCTTCCGAACCGAGCGTGTTATAAATAAAGCCAGTTTATGTTGTACTATTGCCACCTTACTTCTACAACGGTTGACTAACTGAGAGAACAAACAAGCCCTAGACCTTTATTAGCGAGCTAAGTCACAGGTGATGGTTGCTTCTTGTTAAATTTTTAAATGAACTTAAAAACAGAAATTGTAACCATGCGACGTTGCCTTTTAGTCTGTGCTGCTACAGCACTGCCCTGCTCACGTTTCCGTTTCCCAAAAATCTCCTTAGCTGCCTGCACGGCAGACAGTGCACCCAGAGTTCTTCTCATGTAGCCAAATTTATATTTAAAAGATACTTTTCAGGAGTCCTGCGAGGAAGAAAATTACACTTTTGAAGACAACGTGCCTTAACATGAATTAGTGGACTCACTGGAGTTTATGCTACATGAATACATATATAAGAAACATGGAGTAGGTGTAGTAACATATATTTCCTGCTGCTGCCAGCTGCATAAGTGTATTGTTGCATTGTCGGATATCCATTTACACCGACAAATAAAAATAAGATCAAACGCGCGCAAAAGGAGGCCGCTCATTTCATCTATAATAATCTTGAGTGAAGATCTGTAAGCATTCTGGTAGGGAGAGCCTACCAACCTTTTCTAACTGAAATAACTTGTAGTCTTAAATTTGTGGATCAGATAATCAACAGGCACTATATTGTGCTAACTTCATCTTTTTCCTCAGCCTACGCCTCAAGATAACCCCCCAATCTAACTATACCACACTTGCAAACGCGCAACTGCTTTAACAATTCATTTTTTTGAAGGCACTCGGGGAGATCAACAAACCGAGTAATGACACCGGGTGTTCATTTTTAAGTTTTACGGAATTTTTAGAAATCGCCTGAGGCAGGTAGCATAATTGTTATCATTTGTCTGGATTATTCGATGAGGCGGGAATTAGTAGCACGAGAAATCGAAACACATATTCAACTAATTAACAAAAATTTACTAATCAAGTTCCGAGCGTCACAGAGCGGGAATTGAATGCTCCCTCCGAGCGCGGTCAACGAGAGGGCGCTGGGCAGGCTGCTCATGGCGCTAACGATTGCAAGCAAAGCGGGCAGAGTTGAAGCCTTTGTTGCAATCACGACCTTGAAACAGTCGACCTAACGCGAGGTGCAAGGGAGCGCAGGCGCCGTAAGCAATCAAGAATAATAGTAATAATAATAAAAGAGAAACAGCGGGAGAGCTGAGAGGGAAAGTGAGAAAACGATGACGACGGTCCGGAGGCAATGGTATAGTGTACTATAGAATGGCAGCGAGGTACGTGCGGGCAGCGCACATATCAGCGAGGGAAATTGAGAGGGAAACATTCGGTCATGATGGCAATATTCCATTGCGTCCCCCTTCGCGCCTGACAGACTTAAGTTAGACTGAACGTTTTGGTTACCCTTATAACAAAGAGCGTCAAAAGGGTAACTAGAACGTTTTGACTGACTTAAATGTGTCAGTTCACAATAACAGGCCAGACTATCAGCGTGCAAGCTCTCCATTCTAATAGCGCGCGATAGTTTTTCCAGACAGTTTGGTCGCAAGTCGGCCCCATTTTGAGTTAGACATGCACAGCGCGAGAACAACCACTTATTAGAGATAATATATTTAACGGTCCGCAATATTGAAGTGTTGAAAACTACTCCACGCTATCCTTAAAATCAAAGCCGCTTCATAAATCAACGACATGCAGGCTCACAACAGTGACATGATGTAAGCGCTAGATATTTGTCGCGAGAAAAAAAAAAAAAACATGAAGACAGCACTTGTGCCCGCGGAAGCACGCTTACTATTTTAATTATTTTTCGCTGTCACAAAGAAGGCAGTCTGTAGCGTAACAGCTGTACGAACAAATATGAATTAGCTTACCTATGCACAGCAGACGACCATGCACAGCAGGCGAATGGCCACAGTTAACTGCACCAGCTGTTATGAGAGGGATTACTGGCGCTTTTCAGGTAATCCACTCGCATCTCGCATAGATTCAGGCTAGTCACGCGCGCTACTTTTGCACCAACCACGCGTTATACCACGCACATTTGTAGACACAAAAACTAGCCGCGTCCTCACTTTGCGTGTCTGTTTACGAGAAAATCCGGCTACGTGATTCGGCCTGTTCTCAAACTTGTCAAGGAAAGCAGAAGAACTCACCCGAATTGACTCGGGCAAGCGTTTTCCCGCGAGGAGCAGCCGCGATATTGAAGGCCGCACTTACAATCGCACGATTGGCGTTCTCGTTATGCGTGATTTGGAGCAGCGTGCGCCGATGTCTAAGCGCAAGTTTCCCGATCTACACGCGGGGGCGAAATGCGAAAACACCCGTGTACTTAGATTTAGGTGCATGTTCAAGATAAAATCTAATTAATTAATCAAGAACACCAGGTGGTCCAAATTTCCGGAGTCCCCCACTATGGCGTGCCTCATAATCAGATCGTGGTTTTGGCACGTAAAACGCCATAATTTAATTAATTTTTTTAATCTACACGCATACCTTATTAAACAGCGCTTAATGAAAGCTCTTACGGAGATCATGTTCCATGTGAACGCTTTGATTTCTTCTACTCAAGCGTACTTTTAAGAAAACATAAACAAAAAGAACTGTAACACGTAAAGATGGAGTGTCCAATGTCTAAATGATATTTAGGCGTTAGTTTAGAGACTTGGTGAGATTAAGAGTGTATGATGTGACAAGTACAGTAATAAAAAAAATGTTGATTCACTGCGAATTCTGTTCTGAGCACGTAAAGCATGACGAATTCGAGCTCAGACAGTTAAAGTGCTCCGGCATGGAGTGTGCTCCCATATCTGGAGCCAGTTGGGTATATGTGTAAACTAAACCCGCTTCTCGTTTCCTTCAACCTACCGACCTTGCCAGCTACCATGCTTTAGACGCTCCGGCGGCAAAGGCAAGAGACCCTCTGTATATGACGAACCACAAACTCCAGACAAGATCACAACAGTGCCTCGGTAGCGCCGCCATGAATCATGAAGGGTGGCCGAGCCCGTTACCACCGCATCGTTACAATCGGCGCCAGTCCTCATACTGTATACTGCGCGGCTCGATTTGGAAACATTTCTCAAAGATCGTATTGCAACAACGTGAACGCTTCGTTCGCTCCGCAAACCACATTGTTCATTGGCCCTGGTTTTTGCTACTGAAGCTCCAACGGTTGACGGAGCCATATGGCACAAGTGAGATGTCACACCGCTTGAGCATTCTGTCACCTCATCTTTTACAACTTCCATTCTGAGCCGGTAGCGTTGCCCTTACCTTGCTAAGCTTGCATCGAGGGCGTGAGTTTCCATACATTGCGTGGCAACCGCATCGCACGTTTTTTCTATAGGTGGACGGGTGAGAAAGGTCAAGGGCCGTAACAATGGAAAACCACTGCAAGGTGAAACTATTGCTCTGATACTTTCTTTTTGACAATCAAAGGAGTACAATAGAAGGAGACTTAGTCACTGCCTCACGGTGAAGACGACCCCTTTTTAGTTGTAAATGAGCAAAAGTTAAATTACGATGAATAACAAAACCGAAGCAGATAACACTAACAAGTGCGCGCGCGCGCGCGCGCGCGCGCGCGTGTGTGTGTGTGTGTGTGTGTGTGTGTGTGTGTGTGTGTGTGTGTGTGTGTGTGTGTGTGTGTGTGTGTGTGTGTGTGTGTGTGTGTGTGTGTGGTGTGTGTGTGTGTGTGTGTGTGTGTGTGGTGTGTGTGTGTGTGTGTGTGTGTGTGTGTGTGTTGTGTGTGTGTGTGTGTGTGTGGTGTGTGTGTGTGTGTGTGTGTGTGTGTGTGTGTGTGTGTGTGTGTGTGTGTGTGTGTGTGTGTGTGTGTGTGTGTGTGTGTGTGTGTGGTGTGTGTGTGGTGTGTGGTTGGTGTGTGTGGTGTGTGTGTGTGTGTGTTTCACCATTTTTTCTGGTTTCAGATCGCCTGTTAAGAACGCCTACGAGGACATTTATCCTGATATTGAAAAACCACCGCCTATGTTCACAGAAGCAATGTACTCGCCTATTTCTGTGAAATACAGCTGCAAGCTTTTCAGCAAGGGACTCATATTTGGAGAATGAATACGACGTGGTCTCTGTCTGCAGATAACTGCGTGTACCGTTGTCGGCCGTCGAAGACGACGCTAAAGTGAACGGTCGTCACTTTGAAGTTGCTTCCGCTACTGTCGAAGGGCTGCTTGCGAGCCTGCACAGCTAGTGCCACCTGCCGGGATTCGTCGGCAGCAGAGGCGAACTCACTGAGGCTGTAGCCACGAAGGGAAATGTACGGGGTTGAAACGCTACGGTGGGCTGCAATGTGCGTGGCTTGCACCAAAATTGGATTCTTTATTCCTGTTTCGTATGGTAGCTAACCGAACGTTATTCTGCATTGCTTAACCTCCTTGTCCCCTCATCTCCGTCTCTCTTTGTTGTGTTCCTATCAGTCCCTTTTTATTTAAATTTATTTATTTATTTATTTATTTATTTATTTATTTATTTATTTATTTATTTATTTGTTTGTTTATTGTTAACACAAGCGAAAATACATAAGAATTAGTTGGTGCATCGTAATAGTGCGGGATACTTACGTCATGTCAGAAACATGAAAACATAGCATCTTCAACTGACCGCAATTTCGTTAAAGAGCAACACAGTGAGGTATTTTGGGCGCAAGCATTTAATTACTTTTATCGCGCATATTGTGCCAAAGAATTTGATTCTAAAAGACAGGGTCCTTTTGGCGGCGGTTCTGTGCCTCTGCTCGGGCAGCTCGTTTAGCATGAGTCAAAGACGAATAATTTTCATTGGTTCCATCACTCATTGTTAAGAAAGAAAGCGTGAACACTAGAACGCGTGGCTCAGGCGGGGCGCATTCTCTAGGGGCGGCGGCGCAGGCGATGTAGCGCATGCGCAGTGGGTCCGAAGCGCACGCCAGCGCTGTTTTCATATATGGTTTTGGTATCGCCGCTGTGAAGCAGGTCTGTTGCGCCACTCCGCTTTCCTCCTCACCCTATCACCATACTCTCCTCCGCTTTCCACCTCATACTTCCGCTGCACCCTCCTCCGCCGCTCTCTTCATCGCGGAGCAAGGAGCAAGGACCGCAGCATGTGTGAGATAATCGAAGCCTGGCTGATTCTAAAAAAAGGGAGCAGACTGTGTTAGTACACGTCAGTTAATCTTGCTGACAAGGAAATCGCGTTCCTGGACGGTATTGACGTGCGCATGCGTAGAGTGTGATTTATCTTTTGTTTTTGATATCCTTCATACCCACTTCGGAATATATTCGCCTCTGTGTTTCAATAAACGTCAGTTGAAAGTTAGCGCTGTCCTTTGTCTCTGTCACGTCCCTGGCTTTTCTGAATGGCGCTATAGGTTTAGCCAATATGAGGAGTGTCTACTAAAGCCTAAGCATTCTTTGCCACCGGAAAGACCATGGGTAGACGCCCAAAACTAGGAAAAGTGAGCAAAACTGAGCAATAACGAAGTCACAGCGACGCCAAGCAATGCTTACGCATTAGCAGACAATTGTCAGATTTTCTGTAGCTTTTTCTTTATCCCATTCCCTCCAATAAGTTTAACAGACTTACAGGTTCTTACGTGAGACCGCACTTTGTCATGAAGAAAAAAAATTGTAAAAGAGAGGGCTCTTCGATTTTGCTGCACTTTCTGCGCTAGTTCTCCTCCGGATCACTGCGAGTAGAGGAGAGTACCATGCCAGTTCAGAAAGTTCAAGCGCAGTGCCTTCCCTGGCGCTGTATTATTTCGAAACTGAATAGAAAAAATGCAAGCCTAGCTTGTTGTCTGCTCCGCAAATTGCGCGCGTTTGGCACATAGTGTCGTAGCGTCTGCTTTTGTGACGGGCATCAACGGCGCTGTGGGGCTTGTCATAGCCTCTTCTGTGGTCATCGCACCGTTATACGGGCGATCTTAGATTTCGTGCTGCAATTTGTGGCTCGAAAAATGTTTTCCTATCAAGTATGCACTGCTCAAAGTAATTGAGTTCCTGCGCGGACATGCTTATACAATCTGGCAGCTAGAAGCTCTCATCAACTTAGTGCAGGCTGTCGTGAACTTTTTCGACAAGTATGCATGTAGCGAAAGCGTGGGTATTTTCTTATCCTTATCGCAGTAATCAGTATCGTGATAGTACTACTTCGTAAGACCAAAATTGTTGGCGTGGATGCTGTTTTTTTTGTCAGAGAATGCGCTTCAAGAGAAACACTTGCGATTGAAAGAAATTTCATGCACCGCATGACAAACTGTCGTTACAACCATTGAGGCATCGAACTTGTGCCTTACATTCTTATGCGAACTACAGAAATTGTAACCAAAGCGGGAGATATTTAAATCTGCGCACCATTATTCCACTAGCGCTACGCCATGTCGTCTTCTACCGAGAGCTTTATACAATGCATGCACTTCCAAAGTAGCGAGTGCAGGAGAACCGTTAACTCGTGTAGAACTTGCCTTGCACGAAGTAAAATCTAAGAGCGTGGTGCAGACGGTACGCATTGCATTGTATAATCGAGGACAAAAGCGCTGCACCCCCTGAGATAGTGCAAAAAGTGCAGCCAAATAGAAGAGGCCAATACGTCTTTTATTTTCATGGCATCTTCGTATTATTTATGAAGGTATTTTATTGTAGTCTGCGCAATCAAGGAAATTTATCGCCGCGGACGTTAGCGTAAACGTAAGCAGTGTTGCTTAGCAATAATGCTAACGGAAACTCGTAACATTGTGCAGATCTAGGAACCGAGACTATGGGTAATTTCCAGGGTATAGACATATTTGGTGAGCCGCGAAGGCTAAGCAAACCGAACAAAAAGTGAAGTGAAGCCCCTGCCTGTGGAGAATGTTGCGCCTCCATCTTGTTTCTTGGGTCGAGACGGTTTGTAAGTTGTCGTTGTCGGAGAACGGTTTAGCGCGAGACGATTCCTTCCAAGGACAAAGCGCTCAGGCGGAGCAAATGTCGACACTCTGAAACGCCAGATTTGCTTTAGGTCACCCAACGCTATTACACACGCAGGCGCACTTGCGCATGAATACATGCATAGGTGATAATTCATACGCTTGCGCACACCCGCGGCAAACCACGCAATGTACAGTTTGTCACACCATATGGTTCCATGGCAAATCAGCTCTGCGGAAAACCGCAAGATGGAGGAAGTTTCATGAAAGGGAAAAAAATTACACCATCTTCCCAACGCCAACGAGCTGGCGCACGACCGCGCGCGAGGACTCACGCACCGCGGGGATCGTGGCGAGCGAAGTGGCGGGGAGGGAGGGGAGCACCGAGACCCGCTGCTCACCTTGAATGAAATAACAACGCACTATCAGCTGTCGAGGAGGGCCTTCTCGCTCGCCCACGCTAAACTCAATAGACCACAGTCAACGATATTCGGAATGCTTCAGACAGGGTCGTTCCCCTAGAGAGGCAGAGTGGCAGACTGAGCCTTTATTCACCAGAGGTAGAGCCGCAATGTCCGGATTGTGGCGAATCGTACTGCTCACTAGCGCACATGCTCTGGCAATGCTCCGCGTTAAGCGGCACCATGTTCAGTAAAGAAGAAGACTGGGAGGACGCCCTCCGAAGTGACGACCACCAGACCCAGCTCCGGGCTGTCCATAGGGCTCACGAAAGGGCGGTGGCTCACGGGCTTCCCGTCCCAACGTGGGTGCGGCCCGCGACCCCTGCCGACCACTAACTAAACCAAGAGTGGGTGGGGAGGGGTTCATCAGGACTCAATTAAGTTATTTCCTCCTCCTCCTCCATCTTCCCGTAGGGGAACCCTGAGTTGTATGCGAAGAAGCCATGGGGTCGACTCAAGTTCCCATTAGTTTTCAGTTCGTCGTTTGCGTTAGGTTGAGGTACGTATCTACCGATATATTTACTGTTCATGGTTTCCATGGTAACTACGAAACTTTTCATTTACCGGAACTACGAAATGGGAAATTGCGTTGACCCCATCGCTGCTTCGCATATTACACAGGGTTCAACTACGGGAAGATGGTGTAATTTTATTGAAAGGGGGAGGGGGGGGGTGCCGTACCGCGCCACTTCGGGATCTGCCGCTCGACGTTTCCGTTGTGATTCGGCTTCGCGAGCCTTCGTTGCATCCGTAGCTTCTTGACGGTGTTTGCAGCGCCCTTCAGCTTCCCGAGCCCGAAGTTCAGGATCTGCTTGCCGGCGTCGGCGTGCGGCTACAGCTGCGTGAGCCCTCGTTGTATCAGTAGCAGCTTCTCGGCGGCGTTGACGTTTCCTTTCGGCTTCGCGAGCCCGAAGTTCGGGATCGGCCTGTCGCCGCTGCCGTTTCGTGGCAGCGGCTCGAGCCCTCTTCTCCGCGGCGCTGTCCACGGCGCTGACACTGGCGTTCACGCTGGCGCTGTCCGTGGCACTCATCGCGGCGTTACGGGAGGAGAATGAGAGGAGCGGTCCGAGCGGAGCGCGCGAGCGCGTCATTATACTGCGAGTAGAGGTATAGTGCCTAGAATATGCACTATCCGCGAGCTACAGTGGCGCCCCCCAGCGGAGTATGCAGCGCCTAACGTCGCGCCTCTAGCCTAAGCTGCTTCATCACGCGCGGAGCCGCAGGTGTTGCGATTCGTTGCGCAATCCGGAGAGGAGAGGAGCGTCGGAGAGGAGAGGAGGAATGCCGAGAGGAGGGGGAGGAGGATGCGCATGCACAGTGCGGGTGTGGACGCCGCACGGCGGATGGATGGAGGGAGGGAGGGAGAGAGTGACATAGCCCCGACCATAAGCTGCTTCGCATCTAAAATTGTCTTCCACCCGAATGCAGCACGAAGCTGCAAATGAAGCCCATACGGGTTTTTCAGGAAGAACACTTATATGTTGAGGAAAAATTCGTCTAGTACGGGAAACCCGCATGGGTTTCCTTTCTAGCTTCGTGCTACGTTGCGGTGGATGACAGTTTTTCTCTTTCACGCATTGTTGCATGTACCATGAATAGTTTTGACTTTTGTTTATTTAGACTGATTGTCAGTAGCACTGGCTTTGCCCAGTGGTCGCCTTGTAACAGATCTTCCGTGTTGATCAAAGCTTAATCATGTAGAAATTGTCGCCGTTGTAGTTTGGTTTCCGGTATCCGTAGCGGATCTTGCGGCGAGCAACGCGAGCGGTATTCCACTGGTCGTACACCTGAAAATGTAGGAGTGAGTTAAGAGCGTTTGTAGACAGAGAGAGAGAGAGAGAGAGAGCGAAAGTGAGAGAACGTGCACTGGTCCTCTCTTGTGCAGGCACAGGTACACGCACGCGGCAGTGTACATAACCTCTTAAAAGCTCGTGGTGCCGAAGCCTGCAGCACTACTAAAGTTATCGCCATAGGTTGACAAGACTATTCATCAAAGCGAAACTTTGCAGCAACCAAGTAGGCCTTGTTTTTATACTGAGGACCCATAAGGGACGTATGTAAAATCCTAAAGCCACAATTTTTCGAAAATATAGTAATTATATTTCATATAGCGGTATATGCAAACCTGTAAACTGCACTATCAAATTTTCAGTTGGCCTTCATGTAAACTTCACCAGACTCGAACAATCTCGGTGAAGACTCCAGCATCGTCTGGTGATTGCATGTGGATATTTTGCTGGCAGTCAGGATTTCGCTGTAGTTTTGCGCTGTCATTGATGTATACCTATTCAGAGTATTCATAGATATGTTAATGTGTTGAGTAGCTTACCCAAATGCCATCGGAAGCACAGGACTCGAAGATGGCTGCATGTCCCCTGTACCTGTTGCCGTCCAGAAAAGTGGCGATGGCAGACCAGCGCGGCACGCGGGCGCAGTTGCTGCGGACGTGCTTGCCACGGCGCCAGCGGTGAGTTGTGAACCGGCGAAGGCCCTTGCATTTCTCTTTGACCAGTGCCACGCACTCCTTGCCGTCTACGCCAATCACCCATCTGCCTTTGAAAGGTGCAGGATTGGCACAACCGATGGCCTGGCTCGCTGCACGCGAGGTGGCAATAAGGGCTCGTCATGGCACTGTATGGCGTAGCACATTACACGATAGTGTTCCAGCCTCCACGCGTTTCGTAGTGTGCGGTCGCGACAACCCAGAATTGTCACAAGCCGGTAATTGAGAGTTGAAACAACGTTAAATCTGCCGTGCTGCGGGCATCCAGAACACCCAGTCGTGGGCTCTGAATTCATCGTTTGCGCTGAAGATGTGTGAATCATATAACGGGAACGTAAGATGAACGCGGCGGTCAAGCTTCGTTTCGAGAAACTGCGAGCAAGAATTCTGATGTAATTATAGTAGACGCACTATATGTTATATTCGCGGACAGCCTCCCGCGGCAAGGAAGGAGAAATTACGGAGCTAATGAGCGCGCTGGTTAGAGCGCTCCCGACAAAAGATCCACATTCTCACCTGCATTAGTTTAAGCTGGAGAGGAGAAAATAACATATTATATAAACAGGAAAATAAGAGAAAATAAACCACTGAAGATTCAATTTGACCTATGTTTTTGCTTAACTGTTCGGCGTTTCGGCAAATGCGGCGCACTTGGAAGCTGCGCTGATTCAGTATGTGTGTCAAGAAACAGGACTGCGGCCAAGCTCAAGGCCAAGTAACAGCTGCTAGGAAAGAGTACTGCCAAATTCCAGACCAATGGACAATGAACAATAGACCGATGGACAATGGGAAAAGAGAACAGTCAGTAGGTTAGACATCGCTACTCACTGTACTAAGAAATTATATTTAAAGATAGTATGCAACTTTTGTGCGAAGAGTGAGAATACGGATCTGGCTGATTGCCATTGCTTGTCTGGAGAAGTCTTCAACTGAACCGAGGGTAGTAGGACAGAATCAGTGTTGCGAAAATGAGTCTCTGAACAACTGATAACAGATGCATAAAGCTTCGCAAATTTAACTGTTATATTTACATTTCAGGCACTGACCGCGAGGAAACTTACTTCTTTTTGCTTTGCCACACTCTGCAAACTTGCGAAAACAGGTGTCGTCATTGGACGACTCATGGGCGATGCAAGTTAACTGCGTCGTATACATCTGATTTAACGAAGCGTATAGCTGGTAATAGATACTTGAACTACTGTATAGTTATACTGACGACATTAGCAAAGGGGTGGGTGTTTGTTTCCTCAAGACTCCGCGAAGTTTTTTGGATGATTAACAGACATAACCTGCTAACAAAGATAAACACACTGTTAAACAGGCTTGAAACACTCCATAGATTAAGAGTACGCTGAAAACACTCTAGTAATTCAGATCTGGCTGCGCTGCTTCAGCCAGTGTCATAACTGAGAGGAGCGAAACTCGTAATAAAGCCATTTTCAATGCTTTGCTTTTTGCCTTTGTGTTCATCGAGGTACTTTGATCAAGAAGCAATAAAGATGTTTACTGAATCATTAAAACCTGCTGCATTTAGTTTAAACTGTGTCGGTAGTGGACGAGCACAAGAAAAGCCTGTCTTTGCTATCCTTTGGCCTCAGTATCTCTCGTTTCATGAAACGAAGTGCGAAAATAAAGTGACAGAATCAACTTATCACGTGAATATAAGGGGTTGGAAGAATGTTATTAAATAGTGGGGAAGAAAGGTTTTAAGCAAAACACATGACGTTAAGTTCAAAAATATAAACAAAACCACTGTTGAACTCACCCATGAAAAGGCGCCCTCCAAACCCTTTTTTTTTTTTGTGTAGTAACGACAATGGCCAGAAAGATATGCCGATGCGTAAGAAAGCATAAAAAAAGGTAAAATAAATGCAGTAACGAAGGGTGAAGTCACAACAAGAATGTTGAGCCCTAGGGAGCGGAGGACGTGAGGACAGATGCTGGGATGTGTGCCTGGCGCTGAACTATTGAGTTCAGTTATTGAGTCTATTCAGAAATCTATTGAAAGTAACATGTCCGAGCCGACGGCACTAAGCGCGAAGAGGAGGCCTTTGGCTTCTCTATGTATTGACGACCCTGCCAATAAGCTAAGTTCTATTAGCATAACTTACAGTAGAAAAGCGAGCGCGTCAAATGTTTGGGTTACGTGCTGAACTTAAGGAAGTGAACTGAGGGAGGAATAATACACCGTGGCAGATGCGCTTGATATTCTCTCTGAAGATGAACGCTAAAGAACTGCTGAACTCACCAATGGCCATGCTGAGTACCAGGAGAGCCACGGATATAACGGCGCCTTTCATCGTTGATTATTTGCACGTGCTGCAGTAGAGCTCGCCTGGAAGAATGTAGCTCACTGAATTGCTTAACGGGTGTTCAATAGGTAAGGCTTGTCATTGTGTTTTTTTTTCTGAGAAGAAATGGACAAAAGCTCGAGTTCTTTGCACGTGTGCTTACCAATGACAAGTTCTGCAGGAACGCGGTGCCTGTATCGCCGCAAAATTTGCCACATGCACCAAAGAAATGCTTGACTACTCTCCGCATCACTATTCGTCTGGTGAATATGAGAATTTCTCAGCAAGTTACGGTGAGAAGCGCAGTTGATACGGCTTTTTTTTTGCTTCTTTCTTTTCTTCCCCTCTGTGAAACTTGTTGATATCGTTGCTTGTAAATCATCCCTTATGCGGAAGTTCTCACCTGATTTTCACGGTCGTAGGGCCTACTGAGACGACCGTGTCGTGGGACAAACGTGGCTGTAGCTGGCATTCTAGGACCAACAGAAAGGTGCATTTGTACGAAACATAGAAGTTGAGTTGCTCTGACACACCCAGTCACTTCGCGACAGGAGAACGTGCCGTGACTTGTTGAGTTAACAACTTCTCACAGCGGCACGCTGTAATATATTTGCTTGTTTTAATGCGAAAGCATTATATGCCACATAACGCGAAAATCCGGCGGCGGCGTCACAGGCGTGACCGAGCGATGGTACCAGAAATGTCTGACAGCGCAAGGAGTATAAGAACACGTCAAAAGGGCTCAGATTGACGTCAAAATTTTCAGGGAGGTTCCTGTAAACAAAGTAAATTAATGGCTTTGAAAATGAGATTTGGTCTATTTTGTCTGGGTGAAGATCAAACCCGGGCCTCTGGCGTGCGAGACGCGCACGCTTCCCCGAAGGCACGGCGGCTCTAAAGGTGTGCGTAGAGCGTGCGTCATTTTCCACGTCACGTCGCAGCCATCTGGCTGACTGAAGGATTCACCAGACTATAATGCTTTCACATTCCCACAAGTAAGTAGTCTTAAGTCTCTCTGCGATTTTTTTTTGCGCAATAGCTGGAATGCTGCGCGGGTGTACAGATCGCCGCGTGACGGCGCAACGTTTCATAGTATCGCATATTGTGAGTGCAACCAAGGTCGCAGTAATAGGTCGCAGCTACCACGCCCTTTGGATACAGAAAACTGCTCGCGTAGAATAGTGACGCGGAAATTAAAAGAGTAGCTTTGTACAGCCTTGAGGCGTAGCTATTGTGCACTTTCATTATCATCATAATCAGCCTATCACCGAATATTCGCTGGCCTTCAACACCGAGCGAGTTTAGCAGAATTGACCTGCAACGCTTGGGCTGTAGTTCATCGTCGCCAATGGCCTCCAGGAAATTCAGGAACACGCGTTTTCACTGCTGCCAAGGCACAGCGGGGTCGCTTGGTACAGGCAAGAAAGGGGGCGGTGCTTGAAAATACCCGAGCGACATGGTTCCGATGCTGACCCTCGTCGCCAATATGTGGTGTCCGGCTCAGGCCGGACGCATGACACTGGACCACACAAGCGCAGTATGTACATAAACCTTTATTCGTCCCAGGCAAGCCACTTATATAGGAAACATATTGAATGACGATGACGATATGTACACTGAAACAATAACGAAGGATGCAACAGGCTCCAAGCTTAATGGAACATACCCCTGTCGTGTGGGCCGATCCTGATGATAGTACAGAAAGGGTCCAAGCTCAATGACATACCAGGGACAAGAAAGAAAGAAAGAAAGAAAGAAAGGAAAGAAGGAAGGAAGGAAGGAAGGAAGGAAGGAAGAGAGAAAGAAATAAAGAAAAAAAAGAAAGAAATAACGTGCGGCGCACACCCGCATTGGATATGCTACACGCGTGATCACGTGATACGCGGATCCCGTGACACGTGCGCGACCAATCAGGTTCGTTTGGTGTGTCGCGAGGCCCTAGGGAAATGGAAGGAAAGCGGGTTGGCGCGCGCTCCTCCGGACTTCCCTCTCCTCAGGTCAGTTTCGGCGAACAGATGGGAAGGCCACGCGTGGTGCGCTCTGCAAAGGAGCAAGCTGCGTTTGATGAACGCTGGCGCGAACTCGCTCGGGAAATGGCTCATCGTCGAAGTGGTTAACCGCTGGATAATGCGGGCTCAAGTCTCGCACAGAAGTGCATTTCATTGTGTATTTCCCCAACGTTGTGTTTTCTGCTCAGTACGTGCGTGTCCCATACAGAATATACCACAAATGCACGTCATACATGGTGACGCACAACCAGCACTTATTTCAGTGAAAAGTACGGGGACACCTTATACTTTCGTTAAAGCGACATAAGACGCGCTTGCAATCTTCCCGTAAGGGTTAGTAGATGGTGCCACCGTTCAGTTGGTTGTAAAATCGACACTTTTTAGCAGCGTTCCACGATGAGATAACGCGTGCCTCGGATTTTATGGAGGCTCCAGGCACGCTGGCACTGTCGCGGTTGGTGTCGGCGCCACCGTCGCCGCGCTGCCCCGCTATCGAGGGTGCATGCGTTGTTCACGCATATGAGGGATGAGGTTCTCCAGAGACGCGGAGTGCGTTTGCCTAATTAAGCCACGGCCACTGGATAAAAAAAATCACAGCATATCCACGGGGTGAATGATGATGAGTGGGCGAAGCTCCGGAGGGAATCATCGGATCTCCCGCTTAAGGGGACGCTAGCACAAACGCGTTAGAAACGTGCAGTACTCTCTAAAAAGGGGGAACGGCCACAGCGTTCCCCTTTTTAGGGGGAACTGATTAGAGTCACTGTCGCGCGTACAAACGCGGCTGTGGGAATGCTTCTCCGTGAACGGCTGTACCCGAGCAGTGGCGCCAGAGCGGGCGCGGGGAGAACTAGGCCCGAGACGCCGTTTCGGCGCCACGCAACGGGCCGCACCTTTTTTTTTATTGCGATAGCAATTATATGGACACTTCAACCGGATTTCTGCCGTCGGCGTCGCCGTCGCCGTCACCGTCGTCGTGAGGTTCCGTATAGATAAAATCTTCGCCGCGCGCCGTATGCCCCAGAGGCAGCGTGCGGGGACGCGCGCTATCACGGAGAGCGAACGCACTCCATCTCCCACGCGCAAGCAAGGAAGCGGAAAGCCAGCGCCGGCACTTCTCTGCCAACAACCGCGCTCGTCGCTCGTCCGCACAGTCTCTTATCTCTCCCACGTGCAAGCAAGGAAGCGGGAAGCCAGCGCCGGAAGGAGCGGGGGGGGGGGGGGGGGGGGGCGCACTTCTACGCTACCAACAACCGCGCTCGTCGTTCGTTCGACCGCACCGTCTCTTATCTCCACACGGCTCTGACCTTTATGCGCATTCGCCGCTCAGTTTCCGTTGAAGCGATAGACCGCACGTACCTTCGCCCGCTCCTGCGGCGTATATATCCGCTCGCTGCCAGCGTTTTGACGGTCGTTGTCTGCAGTCATTCAGTGTGATCTATTCATGTTTGTTTGTGCGCGCTCACACCACGCTTCTTCAATCAGTTAGTAATAGTCGGGCCACATTTTCCAACGCACGCTACACATGCAATGCTGCCCGGGTCGGCAGTGCAGCGCTACAGGTGTGTCCCTTCGCACGCGCTGCCCACGGGAAGCGCTTCTCATCAACACCAGCGTTTCACACGCGCCTTCTCGTGGTCATCGAGTCTCTCTTCATGTCGGTCTACTTACGCCGCAGCACACCTGCTTACTTAATTAGCTCATGTTTACTACAATTCATATTGCTACCAAAGCCGCTCACCTTACTTCGTATGACATTGCTGTGTTGCTATCGCATTCATCGCTTCGCCCTTAGGGCGAAACTGTGACATTTTTTTTTTTTTATCCAGGGGCCGTGGTGAAACAAACTGAGTGCACCGCGAATGCTCCGCTGACTCGGCTCGGTGGCGGGTCTTCCAATGCTAGCTTGAGCGTTGTGCGCACGCACTCTAAAATCGGTGACGACAACCTAAGAATTTCAAAGAAGCTCCACCCACAAAAATGTAGTGCACCTGCTCTGCACCTCTCTAAGAGAGCTGAACCAGCTGGAGTCCGCTCTAAGCTTAACGACTTTGGTCGGCTAAAGAGAGAGAGAGAGAGAGAGAAATCATAAGGGGAAGGCAGGGAGGTTAACCAGGCTGAGCCCGGTAGGCTACCCTACCGGGCTCAGCCTGGTAGGGTAGCCTACCAGGATTGAAAGAGGAGAAGGAAGAGAGAAGTTCACACCTTGCACATTTACACAGTCAAGCGTTCATCGCTGAGTTTGGACACATGCGTTCATACAGGCTTGTGCACTTCAGAAAACGCAGCAGCGCCTTTGTAGCCCTGTACATAGCAGACGCACGAGGCCATAGGCCCAAGATCTCCTCCGTAGAAGGCATGTCGTGCAAGTGCCCCAAAGCAGTCCCAAGGGCAATCCTCTCTTCTTCGTATCTGGGGCAGTCACATAAGAGATGTCTGGTGGTTTCCTCAGCATTATATGTGCTGCAGTTGGCACTGCCCGCCATTCCAATTAGGAATGAATAGGAGTTTGTAAAAGAAACGCCTATTCGCAGGCGACACTGTAAGGTTTCTTCTTGTCATTTAAAATCGGGTAAAAGTTGTAATTGCATCTGTGGGTCCATGGCATATAGGCGCCGGTTGGTAAACTCTGGTGTATTCCATTCTCTTAGAGTTATAGTATGGGCAAGACTGCTGAGGTGCCGCGCTGCATCCGTTCTTGACAATGGTATTGAGATTCTTTCACACTCGTCATGTGCTTCACGGGTAGCTTTTTCAGCACATTCATTGCCAGTGATGTTGCAGTGCCCAGGTAGCCACTGAAATACAGTGTCGTGGCGTCTGACCACCGCTTGATGGTAGCGTAATCGTATCTCTGCTACCAATTGTTCATGTGGGCTGTGGCGCAGAGCTGATAGTGACTGTAGGGCTGCCTTTGAATCACACAATATAGCCCAATTATTTTGTGATTGTTCGTGCACATAAAGCAGTGCGCTATGGAGGACGGCAAGTTCAGACCCTGTCGATGTTGTGACGTGGCTGATCTTGAACTTCTTACAGAATGGTGCCGACGGAATAACTACCGCACCAGTAGAGCTGGTGAGAGTCGAAGAGCCATCTGTATAAATGTGAGTTCGATCAGAGTATGAATCGTGCAGCAGATGTAGGGAAGCTTGATTCAGGGCACAAGTAGGCAAGTCAGACTTCTTTGTAACTCGTGGAATGGAGAGCCGCACTTGGGGCTGCCGAAGACACCAAAGGACATGGTGGTCTTGCTGCAGGCGTGAAGTCGGATGGAAGAGAAGACCGATAGGAGGTTACAATGCCTGGAAAAGTTGCATCTGGTCTAATTTCCGAGAGAGAAGCAAGGCGTTGAGGACTGTAGTCGGGAAAGGTGTCGAAGAGGATTTCGAAGGGTGTCTGTGGCGACATACGTTCTGATGGGATGTTCCCTGGCGATGGCAATTGTTGCGGTTGTTGAAGCGCATCGCGGTACGCCAAGACAAGTTCTAAGTGCTTGAGCTTGCATGCTCTCAAGCACTCTGAGGTTTGTCCTCTGGGCGTTTGACAACACCGGAATGCTGTAACGCAAGAAACCTATAAAGAGCGCTTTGTACAGTTGCAGCAGAGAACGCACCGATGGTCCCCACGCTTTTCCGGCGATGGCTTTGAAGAGGTGACTGATAGAGAAGAGTCTTTTCCTTAGGTAGGATACATGGGGGCTCCAGGAGAGGTCGCGGTCAACAGTGATCCCTAAAAACCGATGTTTTTTTGTACAAAATAGGCTGGCCATTAATAGACACAGGTTATTCGGCCATCGATTTTCGCGTGAAGGCGGCTAATGCGCATTTTTCTGTTGAAACGCCGATACCTGCTCTCTGAAGATAAGTATACGTTATCGTTGCAGCCTTTTGTAAGCTTGCGTGAACTTGCGGGCGAGTTACTCCGGAAGCCCAGATGCTCTGCGTAAATTGATAGACTGACAGGCTGCGGCAAGGATCCTGCCAGCCCAATCAGAGCCAGGTTCAACAAAACTGGGCTTAAAACGCCACCTTGTGGAACCCCACGGCTGGTATAGTGGTCGATAGTTTGACCATCCTCAGTGACTACAAAGAAGCTCCTTTGGGTCAGGTAGCTCCAAATACACCGAAAAGTGCGGCCTCCGATTTAAGCAGCCACGAGCCCGTCAAAAATTGCTTCATAGGAGACATTGTCATAAGCACCCCTCACGTCTAAAAATAGTGCTACAGAGATGCGTTTGGATGATTTCTGTTGTTGAATCGACGACACGAGATCAATGACGTTGTCGACCGACGAACGACCACGTCGAAAACCTGTCATCGCGTCTGGATAAACACTGTAATGTTCAAGAAACCACTCGAGGCGCGTGAGGATCATCCTTTCCATCAACTTGCCAACGCAGCTGGCGAGCTCAATAGGCCGATAGGGTTTCAGTTCAAGGGGAGACTTTCGTTGCTTTAAGATTGGTTCAAGACGGCTACGCTTCCACTCGGAGGGAACAACACCGTCACTCCATGAGACATTGAGATGATGCAGCAGGATCTCTCGTGCTTCATGACCAAGGTGGCGGAGAGCAGCATATGTTATGTCGGCTAATGTAAATGCGAGGCTAATTAGAAAATAGATGGTAGTTGTTTCAAGCTGAAATATTGCCTGTGGCTGAGCAGTGACACCGGGATCACCCATAAAACGTGGCTAGACGTTAAGGTTTCACCCTGAAACCGGTGACACAATGACCGATACAGGAAAATGCAGTTGTTTCAAGCACGCGAAAACGCTTGACGTCAGGTAAATAAGTCACTGAAATCCACTGGTGCTTCTATACAAATTTTGTGTTAGGTTTATATATATATATATATATATATATATATATATATATATATATGCTTGTCTGAGTGGAACGGTGAGGAAATATATATATATATATATATATATATATATGCTTGTCTGAGTGGAACGGTGAGGAAACGTCAAGTGGGGGCTGACAAACGCCGACGCATTACCGTCGCTTTCATTTCATGCACCATCGATTTGCCACGTCTGCAACCCGATGGCGACACTCCTCACCCGACTAGGCGGCCGTTACTGTCGAGGCATCCTGTGCATGGGGTGATCAGACAGGCGTATGCAATGATCTATGAAAACAGTAATCTGTTTGGCCAAGATCCGCAGTGAAATGGGGAGCACGTCACATTTTTTTTAAAATTTCGTCCACCAAATATGGTGTTTCGCTGAATGCCACTCCTGAAGCGATTGCCTCTGCAGTGTGCTTTACCAATCGTGAAGCAAGCACCTTGGAGTTTGACTGCTTGTGGCCAAGTCTTTTCTAGGACGTAAGCGAAGCTAGACTTTACAGCCAGCAATAGGCGCTAGGGAGCCTACATGCATGTAGGCTCCCTAATATGCGGCGTAGGGGAGCGCGGGGGGTGGAGTACAGATGCGAGAGAGTCGCGAGCTGTATTCAGGGCCCGCGAGCGGCCGCGTGCGGCTCGCGAGCCCCAGTTTGGCCAACTGTTACCTATTATCCAGGGGCTGTGCCTATACGCTGGCGTTGTGAGACAACTGGTAGCGTCGGGAGCGTTGTTCCTTCAGCCCAGTAGCAGTTTCCTTGCATGCTGCGTCACAGCCAGCATGTCGCACCCGGCTATTGTTAGAACATCGTCCGAGGAGTTCAAGTACAACGCTAAACTTTGCTATCGCTGTCCATGCTTCCCTCTTCGGGAAAATGTGCCATTTTTTTTTCGGAACGAATATATTCGCCATAGCAGTGCCTTCAATATGTACACTACGCATTTTTTTCTCTGTGTGAAATCCGAGCGTGGGCGAGCCAGCTGGATTCGCCTGCAGAGCCCTTTGTGCATGTCTGCATAACTCGTGCAACATCATTCGGTTGCCTGTTGATGTTGCGATTGACCACGTGCGAACTGCTAGAAGATTGATCTCGATCTTACGTCGGGGTTGTATGCCCGCCACTTCAACTTTATACCTAAGAATGACCGTATTTGTCAGAATATCGTCACGAACGTTTATGACGCAGTTAAATTGGTTCGCCTGTTGATGAAAAACTCAACAGATTAACCGAATATGTGATTTCTTATGAGAGGCTAATGTTCATGCTCGAGTCGTTCATGTAAAGGTATGTGCTACTGTTTGGTTCCCAGTTGTCTCAGTACGCGCTGCGGAAGAACCCTGGGTGATCGAATTTGATCCACAGTTTCTCGCTGCACTGAACTCCGAAATCCACGAAGTAACGGAGGCAGCGTAACTACACGGGCTGATTCAATATTTTAAAAGGAATCCACTGCACTAATGGCAAACTGCGCAAGATGTTCTAGTTGATATGAACATTTCGTTGATAGGGTACCTTCGATACAAACTAGTTAATGCATATACATTGGCTTTGTGTTTTCAATTGTGCAAATCCACAATACACGCTAATGAACAACCCGCTCATGAACAGTGCGCCAGCATGTGAAAGAAAGAAAAATACCCAAACCATTCTCTATGTGCCCTGATGCACGGCTTCTTTTGCGTCTGACCTTTAAATCAGCAATTCATAAGAGGGTAAAACTGCCTAATCATGACATTGCCTGGCTGAGCACAGCACATCTTTGAAACTTGAGACGTAATACCTTTATTCTGTACATTCCTTGAGAGCACTGTTTCTCGCACACTGCCTTACGGGAATTCAGGAAAGATAGTTCATCATAACTCGACCATGTAGTAGTTGTCGCCGTTGTAGTAAGGCCGAGAGTCTCCGTAGGGAACCTTGCGGCGGTCCACCGGAGCTGCGTCCCATTGGTCGTACACCTGGAAGTACCGAAACAATAGAGTGTGAGATAGAAGAGACATAAAATAAACGAGAAGGAAACGTTCCAAAAATGCTCTAGTCAAACGCCTCTGTAGCCAAATGACCTGTATTACAAGTGATTGATTTTTTCCCGGCCAAATACATATTCTGCATAAATATTCTGAACTCCCCTAAAACGAAGACCACTACAATGAATTTTCTAATTTCATTTTGTTCTAGTTTCCTCATACAAGAAGCCAAAGGGTTCCTGACATAAGGTGCTTCGTTCCACCTGACTTGGTCCAGGGCCCGAATTAAACTGTACACGGAGGAAACAGCGCTATGCCAATCGGGTACATATTTCAATTTTGATATGACCTAGTGGCCACAAAGCAAGAACACCTTTATTCTCAAAGCGCATACATTTTATAGGCAGGTGGGACGTCACACATTAAATAGTATCGGCGCAGTTTCACGCCCTGCACGTTATCCCAAATTTCTACTCACATAGAGAGTGAAAAAAACAACAACAAAAAGTACATAGAAAGCAGCACACAGCAAATAGAATCACTAAAGGTAACGGTATCCTCGTCTTATCTCGCGATACACAGGCACAATTGCACATGATGAACAGAGAAAAATGAAGTCAAAAATAGATCTGTCCCAGAAAAAGGAATAGAAGAGGGTATCTTTAAAGCACCCTTAAAAGCAGCTACTGACGAGTGCCGTTCATTTGCTGTGATAAAATATTTATTATCGTTCAAACGTTTAGGGTATTTGGTATTTTATACTTTGCTCACCGTAATTTGTTTGCAGTTCTGGTACTCTGTATTTTATTTTTTTCAGATCAACATTTCGATTTATTACCATGAACGATAGTTCAAAACATTGACGATATTTTTTGTTTATTTCTTTGTGCACGCAGGTCGCAAAATTACGTTTGTAAAGCCGATCTACCCTCAATATTCCGTGGCAGTCTCAGAAAGACTGCGTGATTTCGTTATGTTTTAGGACTTCTAGAGCTCTAATTGACTTTTTTTTGTGCGATAAAAATGTTTTCGATATTGGAAGCAGTGGTGGTGCCCCATATCAGGAGACAATAATAAATATGAGAATGAATGAATCAAAAGTAAAGAATTGCTATGAATGTCCTGGGAATTCAATTTCTTATTTTCCAAAATGCTCCTATTATTCTGGACAGTGTTAATTTCTGGTAATTAATATGTGTATTCCATGACAGGTCCTCATAAAAAAAAGAAACCTAGAAATTTAATAGAATCTACACGCTCTACCGCATCGTTACAAAAAACTAAGGAAAGTCAGTTAGCAATAGTATTACGAGCTCTAAAAAGGACGTACATTGTTTTATTTGTATTCAACTCGAATTCCTTTGCATCTAGCCATTCAGAGAGTTTGCGCAGCCAGTTATCCGCATCTGTTTCTAGACTTCATAGATTAGTGCCAGGAAAAAAAAACGCTAGGCAACCCTAATCTTTGACTTAGGTGTCTCTAAATGGCACTCGCACATCGGCGTTAATTCTAAATAACTCTAATTATTCCATACACTTCAGTAACTCAACTTGAAACTAAACTTATGCTCTGATATCTTATATATAATGAATCCCATGAATTTTGTAAGGTACTATTTTTTCCAGTTTTTTCTTATTTATGTTGAATTTCGTCCCCGGTTGTCCCAGTCATTTCTAATTAACTTTAGCTATTCCAGACTCTTCAGTAACTCAACTTGTAGCTAAACTTATGCTCTGATGTCATATGTATAATGAAACCTATAAATTTTGTGGGTACAATTTTTTCTATCTTTTTCTGATTTATTTAGAATTTTGTCCCCGGTCGTAGGAATGATTGCTTATTAATTATAATTATCCCAGACACTTCAGCAACTAAACATGTAACTGAGCATAGGCTCTCATATTACATCTACAATGAAACCCATGAATTTGGTACTGTACTATTGCTATTATATGTTTTTCTTTTTTATTGTGAATGTCGTCTCCGGTCGTCTTAGGAGGTGAACCGGAAGTGCTGCTCAAAAACAAGAGTGTCACGCGATGCTCGTGCCACTAAAAAAAGAAAAAAAATTAAGCCAGTTCCGCTTGTGAAATCTGATAAAACAGCGGAGCTCTGCAAGCGTGAGTGTATAGCATAGTCGGTATGACGCTCGCCTTCACACCGTGAGTACCCGGTTTCAAATCTCGCGTCGCCAAGAAAGTTTAGATTCTTTCTTTCTCTCTGTCGTACTCTCATTTTCTTTTTTTCTCGCCCATAGCAAGTTGTTACAATTGTCGGTACAATGGAACCATATACTTCCCATAACTGCATGTTCTGCACGCGTGTGTGTATAGCGCAGTAGTTATACCGAGGGTACCCGGGTTTGAATCCAATCACGCCAAGGAAGTTCATTTTGTTTTATTTATTTCTCTCGTTCTCTGTCTGTCTCTCTTTCGTTCTCTCTCTGCACCTCTAAAGATCTGTTTTCACTCTCTCCCTCCTCGGCGAGGCTGCGCACGACAACGAGACCAACCTAGCGAGGCCCTAAGAGCTCCGGTGTGAAAAATAGACGACCCTAATCCCTGACCTAGGCGTGTGCGAGTGGCACTCGCACCTCGGCGTTGATGTACCCTGGTGTTGGGCGGGAAACTTAACTCAGAGGAGCGAGCCAACGGAACTTGCGGGAAACCGCCACGCACATATATGAGCGGGCGAGGGAGGGAAGCAGGGCGAGTAGGTCGTGTCGCGTAGCCCCCTAGCGGACGGCGCACGAAGCGGACTTTACGCGACCCTCCACCGCTGACATGAGAGCATGTAACGTCAGCCCCCTCCTCCCCCCCTCCCCCCTGCTGTGTTAGGGAGGCGTTCACTCTGTGTCAGGTGATGTGGAGCTCTAATTAGCTTGTTTTTATTTGAATTAGTAATGAGCGGGTACCCCTGGCTTAAGTGTGATGTGACTAATGACGTCACGTTTGGTCCTGAAGTTTCACGGGAACCGGGAACCTATACTGATGGGGTGGCTGTCTAAAGTATACGATTCTGTGCTTTCGTGTACGGTAATTACACTTTCTCTAATTGTTTCTCATTATTCCTGACACTTAATTACCTCTTTACTGTACCAAACATGTGCTCTGATGTCATATCTATCATCAACCATAAGTAGAAGCAGCGATATATACCTGTTTTTATTTTTTTGTGATTAATTTTTCATTTCGGCCCACCTCTGTGACAAAACGGAAGTCGGTATCTAGCCGGAAGTTGCTGCGCAATAATATTACAAGAGTGTCACTCGGTGCTCGCGCCACTAAAAGAAAAAAAAATTGTGTCGTTGACGTACAGGAGTATTGTTTGTGTGGTTGGATAGAGCACGTGGATAAAGTGTGCCTGAAATTTTTCTGTGCATTAAAGTAATTTAGGCGTCCTCGACGATTGATGTGTTGCTTTACAGCGAACGGCGCCGTATTGCGGGGCCTCCTCTGCTTTTCGCGCAGACATCACCGAAGTCCGCTCTGTGCTAGCGCTAGCAGCCGCGCTAGCTGCGCACTTGACGAGCATGCCGATGTCAGTAGTAGTCCTGCTGCATTGATCAAGGAATCGCTCAACTCGTACGCTGCCTGTTATAATGTGTCACAGTGGGTGCGACGGCTGACGAATACGTCGCAGTTGATGACGACGAAACGATGTAATGGTAACTGACTTCCGACGACATCTTCAAAGCCACCAAGGGCGGAAAGGACGTGAATGGACTAAGGACGGAAAGGACCAAGGCAACAGTGATGAAATCGCGGTTAACGAATCAAGAATATTGGCGGCAAGGGCGGCGACCACGGAATCGGACGCTCACAGCTTTACTTAGTGTAGCTCCTGCGTTTCTCCGCGGTACATGTTGTGAACCTCGGTGTAATAAGTTTGGATACAGTCGCACATTCTGTCAGACGAAGTGGTGCTAACAAGTTGTACTCTTGAATCTGGCATTCTTTCAACTTTTGTTTTGTTTTGTTGTAAATCATTACAGGGCGTAAATACATAAATGCTGCCAACAGTTACTAAATAGAGTTTATATATTTTATGCAGCTCAAGAGGCACGCAATTATTCTCCACTTTCTTGCTTGCTGGCTGACCCTTGCAATGCGAGTTTTGAAGCATTGTTAGATCATTGCATGTTGAAAGATTGGGATGACGATTCTAGCTTGTTCAACGTTGAAATAGGCATTAAATTACTGCTTGCAGCACTATGGTGGAATGGTTATATGGTATGCTGTTGCATGCTAAACCTAACATGGCCGCGGGATACATACCCGTGATGGCAATATTTTGATGAGGGCTGTAAACGCGATCGTGTACGAACATTGCGCAGGACGGTGAAAAAAAAAACGCTAGTATGGCCTACTATATCAGAGTAGTAAACTCACGTTGTCTTTAATAACGCTTAGCTTTTAGGTTTAGACTAATAGGCGTCATTCAATTATGTGACCCGTGACATGCTGCTCACCCAGATGCCGTCCGTGTCACAGGATTCGAAGATGGCCGCATGTCCATTGAACTTGTCGCCATTCATGAAGGATCCGATGGCCGTCCATCGCGGGATGCTGTCGCAGTTGGTCCGCACTTGCTTGCCGCGACGCCACTTGTCTGTGGGGACCTCGCTCATGCCTGTGCACTTCTCCTTGACCAGGATCACGCACTGCTTCTGGTTCTCCGCGTTGGTCACCCAGTTACCCTTGAAGGGCTGCGGGTCGACACATTCGATGGCCTCGCTGACTGCACGAACAGTTGACGCGCAGTGCGGATTACAAGACATCTGTGGTAATTACGGGTTAAACACTGACTGTCCTCATTAAGTACAGGGCGCCTTGATTGGGAGGGGAGCGGAGGTGGCAGGACCATCATAACGTAGCTTTTGCTATCAGTCGGGAATAAAATCCACATGGACGACTCACAATGCACAGTTGTATGTTTTCGCTATCCTGTGCTCTTCGTTGGTTGTGCGTCTGTTAGTTTTTCACAAGAATCTAACTTTGGTTCCCTGTTTGTAGCGCGTTTTTGTGAAGCGAAGTTATCGTTGCCTAGCTTCCCGAATTTGTCGGATCTGCTGGCTGCTGCGGGGTCAGTCCGTATCTCAGCGTATATATATAATTTCATAAGAAGCCAACAAACAATGATCACAAGGACAACATAGGGGAAATTGTACAGACTAATTGAATTACAGAAATCATAAATTAATGGTAATGAAAATGGATGAAAAAAAAACAACTGTCTGGTGGGGAACGATCCCCCGTCTTCGCATTACGCGTGCGATGCTCTTACCATTGAGCTACCGCGGAGCCGTTTTCCCATCCACTTTCTGGGGTATTTATGTTTTACAACGAGAACTAATCCTATGAGTGTTAACCAGCCACCACTCACAAACCTAAGCGGCGGACCGCAGGCGTCACGAGCACGTGATCTTTTTGGGTGATGGCAACTGGTCAATAAACCCACATATGCTACCTGAAGGCATCAATGTTGCCGGATTCGAGCCCTCGTTATGTAATGAACGAGAAGAAAGGGAACCGAGGGGCCCGATTTTAGGAGCGAAGCAACTTAGGGTCGATGCTTGTACGTCCGTCCACGTTGTCTGTGCTCTTGCGTGGGCCGATCCCGGAGCTAGGTCGTGCACAGCCACGCCAAAAAAAAAGGGCCTCATTTCGAGATTCCATACTAACGAAAGCAGACGTCCTTTGCTTTACCGAAACGTGGAACGCGAGACCGCACATCAATGAATTCTTCGCCGTCGTCTGCACAGAAGAAGCAGAGCGTTCGGCGGGTGGTGTTGGGATGTACGTGAAATTTCCAGAGACCGCGGTGGATCTCGACCACCGACGGAACCATCCGACGGAACCGTCGTCATGACAGTGTACTTGGCCCCGAATCTCTCCCGAGGCAACGTAGAAAAGTACATCGATCTAGCCATGCGCGAATACGAAACCAAATACACGAACAACCACTTCGTACTTGTCGGAGACTTCAACGTAGACATCAAGGACAGCGACTGGCTTGTGCAGTATATGACGTCTCGATACGCTCTACGATGATTTCGTATGACTCGAAACAACCAACAACCACCAGAGGAACGTGCATAGACCTTGTCTTTGCCAACTTCAGGCTGGATCTGATCCAAGAACCATTGGCTCTACATTTCACGGATCACAAAGCAGTGATAATGAGGGGAAAACGGAATCCAGAACTCAACACGACATACGAGTTATGACAAATAAAACATTGTATATACTGTACACACGCGTTGTCACTAATTTACATGCGCGAGTGGGCAATGTCGCGGGTGATTTCCGGTAAAAACGATCCCCAGTGCTTCGCCCACTCGTCATGATTCACTTCGCGGAGATGCGTGTATTTCTTTATTAATCATTTCATAAGAAGCCAACAAACAATGATACCAAGGACAACGTAGGGGAAATTACTTGTGCTTACTAATTGAATTAAAGAAATGATAAATTAATGGAAATGAACATAGATGAAAAACAACTGTCCGCAGGTGGGGAACGATCCCACGTCTTCCCATTACGCGTGCGACGCTCTTACCATTTAGTTACCGCGGAGCTGTTTTCCCATCCACATTCTGGGGTACTTATGTTTTACGACAAGAACTAATCCTGGGAGTGTTAGCCAGCGCCACCACTCACAAACCTAAGCAGCGGATGTGGAACATCCTTTCTGCCGCAGGCGTCACGAGCACGTGATCTTTTTGGGTGATGGCAACGGGTCAATAAACCCACATATGGTACCTGAAGGCATCAATGTTGCCGGATTCGAGCCCTCGTTATGTAATGATTGAGAAGAAAGGCAACCTAGGGGACCGATTTTTATTAATCATTTCATAAGAAGCCAACAAACAATGATACTAAGGACAACATAGGGGAAGTTACTCGTACTTACTAATTGCATTAAAGAAATGATAAGTTAATGGAAATGAAAATGGCTGAAAAAACAACTGTCCGCAGGTGGGGAACAATCCCACGTCTTCGCATTACGCGTGCGATGCTCTTACCATTGAGCTACCGTGGAACCGCTTTCCCATCCACTTTCTGGGGTATTTATGTTTTACAACTAGAACTCCCTGGGAGCCAACTGGTCAATAAACCCACTATATACCCCAGAAAGTGGATGGGAAAACGGCCCCGCGGTAGCTAAATGGTAAGAGCACCTGCGGATAGTTCTTTTGCATCCATTTTCATTTCCATTAATTTATCATTTCCTTAATTCAATTCGTAAGTACAAGTAATTGCCCCTATGTTGTCCTTGTTATCATTGTTTGTTGGCTTCTTATAAAATAATTAATAAAAATCGGGCCCCTCGGTTCTCTTTCTTCACGTTCATATATATATATATATATATATATATATATATATATATATATATATATATATTGTCACGAGCGGCGATCCTGTGGTCGGTGCTTGGACGATGACGACGACGACGGGTGGTTTTTCTGGTGTGCACGCGCTCCCCTGAACGATTGCTGCAGCGTTGTGCGCCTTACCCTGTAAATATATCCATTCTATATATATTCTCCCCGTAACATCTTTGGTGGACGTGCGGGGTACGCTCGCTACAACACCGGGAACTGGATCTTCGCAGCGGACGGCGCGTTGCTGCCACCACAATGACCGACCAAGCGACCCAGTGTGACCAAGACCCGTCACCGGTCATTCTCTTGCACCCTCGTGATCCCGGGACATTCAACGGCACCAGCGGCGTGGACGTCGATGCATGGCTGGCAATGTATGAGCGCGTCAGCCGCACTAACAAGTGGGACCCGACCATAATGCAGGCGAATCTCATCTTCTATTTGCGGGGCACTGCGCTACTTTGGTTCGAGACGCATGAGGCAGATCTGACGAGTTGGGACGTCTGTAAGCAGAAATTACGCGATCTATTTGGGAGACCTATCGCACGACAACTAGCGGCCAAGTAGGAGCTCGCAGTTCGTGCTCAGACGTCTACGGAGCCGTACATCTCGTATATTCAGGACGTGTTGTCTCTGTGCAACAAGGTCGACAAGGACATGCCTGAAGTGGACAAAGTGGGCCACGTACTGAAAGGCATAGCCGACGACGCATTCAATCTGCTACTGTGTAAGAACTGCTCAACGGTGGAGTCGGTCATCGCTGAATGTCGTCGTTTTGAGCTGGCCAAAAGTCAACGTATCACTCACCGCTTCGACCGACTTCCTAATACGGCTGCCACGTCCTCCTGCGAAGGTTTAGCCACGCTTCGGCAAGCGCAAGCTCCAGAAAACGTCACCAGGATCGTCCGTCGAGAACTCGAGGCCATGGCACCCGTTACACCTCATGACGGTATGCAAAGCAACAACCTGGCTCCGATTTCGCTAATTCAGGCCGTGGTTCGCCAAGAGGTCGCGAATATGGGCATTTTACCCACCTTTGATAACGGTCATACTGCTACCAACCCGGTCGCCCCTGTCATCGCTGCTGCAAGACCGAACACGACCTTCAGGCCACGTTATCGAAATCCAGCCGATTGGCGCACACCTGATGACCGGCCCATCTGCTTCACGTGCTCTCGGATTGGACACATCGCCCGCCATTGCCGCAGCCGCTGGCCCACGTCCTATCGCCCAAACACTTACAATCGCCCGGACCATGCACCATATGCCCCGTCGTTCCGTCCTGAGGCCTCAAGTGCTGAACGTCCTCCTAGGGAAAACCGGATCAGCCGCTCACCATCGCCCCAGCGCCGTCAGTCCCGCTCGCCCCAACCTCGCCGCTCTCGGTCTCCCTTTGGCCGCCTCTCGGAAAACTAGCCAGTGCAGCCCCCGGAGGTGACGCTGCATTTACGACCCGGCCTGAAAATCCTCTGATTGTCCCTTATACCCGATGCAACCTTCTTGAAGTTCTGGTTGATGGTGTGGCAGTTACCGCTCTTGTTGATACCGGCGCACAAATTTCTGTAATGAGCTCGAGCCTCCGGCGCCGCCTCCAGAAAGTCCTGACGCCCGCGACTTCACCTACCGTCCGAGTAGCCGACGGGAGTACACCTGCCGTACTTGGAATGTGCACTGCACGCATCACTATTTCTGGTCGCCACACATCTGTTCTTTTTGCTGTTCTAGAACAGTGCCCCCATGACCTCATCTTGGGAATCGACTTTCTGTCCACTCACGCTGCCCTTATCGACTGCTCCGCGGGCCTTCTCCGGCTAGAACTTCCTTCGTGCCCCGACAACGTTGATGCCGGCCCACCCCGGCTACGCTCCGTCGAGTTTCTTCGACTGCCTCCGCAAGCCGCAATATACGTCCAGCTGTCAGCCTTTCCGCCCCTACCCGACGGCGACTACGTTGCCTGCCCTATTCCTGAGGTCGCCATGACACGCAACGTCGCGCTACCCTATACGGTGGTGACAGTTAGAAACAACGGCACCGCCTTTCCCATCCTCAATTTTGGCTACTCGACGCAAGTTCTTCCTCGCGGCATATCACTCGCTCATCTGACCCCATTGGCCGGCCACACGGTTTCTGCCTTGACCACAGAACCTCCACCGGATTTTTCACCGCCGTCATCGCAGTCAGGTTCGTCCTGCGACCACTTCGCCCGCATGATATCAGGAGACCTCGCTCCGGCACAGTCCGCTGCCCTTCGCCGCGTGCTGGTTTCCTACCAGGATATCTTTGACTTTGGCGACCGTCCTTTGGGCCAGACTTCCGTCGTCACCCACCGCATTCATACCGGCGATGCGAGTCCTATTCACCGACGGCCTTACCGTGTGTCAGCTCCGGAGCGTGCTGTCATCCAACAGGAAGTGGAGAAAATGCTGGGCAAAGGCATAATTGAACCCTCATGCAGTCCTTGGGCCTCTCCCGTCGTACTCGTGAAAAAGAAGGACAATAGCTGGAGATTCTGTGTAGACTACCGCCACCTTAACCAGATTACCAAGAAGGATGTGTATCCTCTCCCAGCGTATTGATGACGCGCTGGACTGCTTGCACGGCGCCAGATATTTCTCTTCCATCGACCTGCGCTCAGGATACTGGCAAATCGCTGTGGACGACCAAGACCGCGAGAAGACCGCCTTCGTGACTCCTGATGGCCTCTATCAATTTAAAGTGATGCCTTTTGGCCTATGTAACGCCCCTGCTACTTTCGAGCGCATGATGGACTCTCTTCTTCGAGGCATCAAGTGGTCCATATGCCTTTGCTACCTGGACGATGTTATCGTTTTTTCGACTACGTTTGAGAGCCATCTCACTCGCCTGTCCACCGTCCTTGATGTTTTTCGCCGCGCTCGTCTTCAGCTTAACTCGTCGAAATGTCGCTTTGGGCACCGTCAAATCTGCGTTCTCGGCCACCTTGTTGACGCTGCAGGCGTGCAGCCTGACCCTGACAAAGTCCGCGCGGTTAGTCAGTTCCCTACTCCACGGTCGGCCAAGGATGTCCGCAGTTTTCTTGGCCTGTGTTCATACTTCCGTCGTTTTGTCCAGAACTTCGCGGAAGTGGCCCGCCCTCTAACTGGCCTACTCAAGAAGGACGTCGTTTTCACTTGGGGTCGTGACCAAGCGGACGCCTTTTCATCGCTCGTTGCCATCCTAACGAACTCACCTGTTCTAGCACATTTCGACCCGTCAGCCAGCACGGACGTTCGTACCGACGCCAGTGGCCACGGTATAGGCGCCGTCCTTGCACAACAGCAGCACGGCCTCCACCGCGTGGTCGCCTATGCAAGCCGCCTTCTGTCGCCATCGGAGCAAAATTACTCTATCACAGAACGCGAGTGCTTAGCACTCGTCTGGGCCATCGCAAAATTCCGTCCGTACCTGTATGGCAGGCACTTTTCAGTTATTACAGACCACCATGCGCTTTGCTGGCTCTCCTCGCTCAAGGATCCCACTGGTCGCCTTGGCCGTTGGGCACTCCGCTTGCAAGAGTACTCATTTTCTGTTTTCTACAAATCTGGACGGCTTCACCAAGACGCTGACTGCTTGTCACGATACCCGGTCGATCCCCCTGATACACTGGAAGATGAATCTGACACCTTTGTTCTGGCCATTACAGACTTCGCCCACATAGCTGACGAACAGCGCCGCGACTCATCTTTGCGGCCTATTATAGACGGTCTCAACTCGCCACACCCTGACCCTTCCCTACGGATGTTTGCGCTCCACAATGACACCTTACACCGCTACAACGCCCGGCCTGACGGCGCTGAGCTCTTGCTTGTTGTCCCCGCGCATCTTCGCTCTACTGTTTTGCGCCAGCTTCACGATGCACCGACGGCCGGACACCTAGGCGTGTCACGCACGTATGATCGCATCCGTAGGCGCTTCTTTTGGCCTGGTCTCTACCGTTCTGTGCGACAGTACGTTGCGGCTTGTGACCACTGCCAGCGACGCAAGACTCCTGCCCTACTGCCTGCTGGCAGCCTTCAGCCCCTCGACATCCCTGATGAACCATTTTTCCGGGTGGGACTCGATCTTTTAGGGCCTTTTCCCATGTCAACCACTGGCAATCGATGGGTTGCAGTCGCTACTGACTACGCAACGCGTTACGCTGTTACACGAGCACTTCCCACCAGCTGTGCTACTGATGTAGCCGATTTCCTTCTTCACGACGTCATTCCTGCGCCACGGTGCTCCTCGTCAGTTAATCACGGACCGCGGCCGCTGCTTCCTGTCTAAAGTGGTCGACGACATTCTTCGTTCTTGCAAGACCAATCACAAGTTCACCACTGCGTACCATCCACAGACAAACGGCCTTACTGAACGCCTCAACCGTACTCTCACAGATATGCTTGCTATGTACGTGTCTGAGGACCACCGAGACTGGGACATTAACTTGCCTTTTGTGACCTTCGCCTACAACTCTTCTCGTCACGACACAGCTGGCTATTCACCTTTTTATCTACTGTTTGGCTACGACCCACCATTACCTATGGACACCATACTTCATGCTCACGCAGACACATCCTCTGCCTATGCTCGTGATGCTCTTGCCCGTGCTGACATCGCCCGTCAGGTTGCCCGCGATCGCTTGTCGGCTTCACAGGTCAAACAAAAATGTCTCTATGACCGCCGACACCGGGAGGTGAACTTCCCTCCAGGATCGCTCGTCTTGCTGTGGTTCCCGTCACGTCGCGTTGGCCTATGCGAAAAACTTCTCTCCCGTTATGCTGGCCCTTACCAGCGTCGTACGCAAAGTCACTAATGTGACCTATGAAATCGCTCCGCTAAATCCTACGTCGGCCTCTGCAACAATCGCGAGTGACATAGTCCATGTCTCGCGTCTAAAACCGTACCACTCTCAGCCCGGGCCCTAATTGCACCGGGACGGTGCTTCTGCCGCCGGCGGGTAATGTCACGAGCGGCGATCCTGTGGTCGGTGCTTGGACGATGACGACGACGACGGGTGGTTTTTCTGGTGTGCACGCGCTCCCCTGAACGATTGCTGCAGCGTTGTGCGCCTTACCCTGTAAATATATCCATTCTATATATATTCTCCCCGTAACAATATATATATATATATATATATATATATATATATATATATATATATATATATATATATATATATATATATATATATTGCAACGAGCCACCTCCTTGGATTAACGGAGAATACGACGCTGACCCGGACGCTGCGCATGTTCAGTCATCTCGGCAAACTCTAAATAGTCTCTGTTTACAAATCTTGTTTCGCTTTCATATATTTGACGCCGTCCCGTCAAGGTTATATGTATTTGCTCGTGTAAGGCCCGCATTTATGTCTCGAGAATTTTACCGGTTTCGGGCCTTACAGGAGGCAGGCTTATGGCTACACTCACTGAAGCCTTGAGCTGCGCTCATACTGCACTGCACTCTAAAAACTAGGGAGAGTATCGCAGGAGTGAAGGGGCCGATTTACTCTTCAAGGCATTGTTTTACTCTCGCAAAATGTCGGAGAGAGTGAAATGCATTGTTCACTCTATCCGTATCGAGAGAGTGAAATGTTATTTCTACTCCGCACATCTGAGAGAGAGTAAATTGCCCGTTCCACTCTCGCGGCAACAGAAAGCAAAACGTAGCATATTCTGCTTCTTAAACTGCATGAGACTGGTCGGGAACGTGGCGAAGTATCGCTCACGCAGGCAGAGCAAAGATCGCATCGTTTTTCTTGTAAGAGAAGAGGCATCCAGCGCGCAAACTGGTGCGGAGATCAGCGCACTAGTTTTTGTTTCGGAGTCGCCCCACCGCGCGCCCGCACAACATCGCGGAACAGCACAGCGCCGGAGAAAGGCGATCCGTTCAGTGGGCAGGCCCGGGCAGGCGGCGCGCGCCAAGGCCATCCAAGTAAATTCTTGTGTCAGCCACGTTTCACCGCCACGAAAAGAGGACAGTCGTTCATCGTTCGTTGGATTGAACAACAAATACTCCACGGTAAGTGATTTCTAACTTACATGGCACATTCTGCGTATATGACATGCTATCGCCAGGCAGTGATCGCGAAGTTAGGCCTGTTAAGCCGCCGCGATTGCCAACGGACTAGGTATGCTTGCTGCGTCATTCGATGTCAATAGAAAAAGCCAGTCGTCACGATGACTGCATGTGATTTTATCACTTGCCGCAATTCGTAAGAGCTTTCAAAGTAGCAGACGCTCAGTGAAGCACGGTGTGTTCAATAGTAAGTGAGGCGCGGCGTCACATAAAAAGGTTTCTTCACCAGCTCATGATTCCGTGCCAATGCCGAGCGTGCTTAGCGTGTATCTTTTTTAATGTGTTTCAATTTATTGAGTTTTGTAGCCTACGTTTAACTGCAGCTGTTTGCAGCTGTTTAACTAAGGAGTTACATAGCGAAAGGCGTCAGCTTGTTGGCGGCATGCTTTCGTTATATTAAGGCGCGCGCTTGACAGCGTGTTTCGCCCATGGGTAATCTGCGGCCAGTGAAGTTACGTGCAGCGCTAGCGCCTGTTAGAAAGTTGCCGCAGGCATACAGCTGCACGTTGCGTGAGGTCAGTTTGGCGCGTTATGTTAAACTGCCTGAATACGCATTGGGAATTGTTTCTTTGGGCTGAATAAGACACCTTTTTTGCCAATGTAGGAAATGATGTGAATTTATGTATGATTTTGTGTCTCGTGTTGCGGTTTCCGAGCACGGTGCGAATGTGAACAGGCGCGTTGTGTATGGATTGGGTGACTGGTCAAGCGGCGAGTTATGCACTGGAATCGAATACAATGGCTACTGTTGAGGGATTTCAGTGGCAGGGACGTTCAACATTATTGTTATTGGTTCGGTCTCCACGTTTGTTTTCGATATGCCTGTGCATTTGCTAGTATGAGTTGGCACGTAAAAGTTATGTCGTATGAACGGCTAAATAAACCTTCCTCTGTGGGATCCAAGCGTATGCTGTGCATTTTGCTATTGCAGGGCAGATTGAAATGTATTTACCATCTTGTTATTTTTCGTGGAGAAATGAAGTATCAAAGTAAAATATTACCTTGCAGTTTACCAGTCGTGTGTCATGCACAAACTATAAGTTGGTCTAATAAACTAATAACGTTGGTCTAACGGAAGCTTTTACATGCCTTCAAGAACGTAAAATGCTAGATTTCAAACTGCAGCAAGAGTCGAGTCCATCAAAAATGAACCCCACTGCGTACCTCATAAATGGAAATAAGTTCATGTTTTTATTTCTAAAAATACAGATACAGGCCGCAGTGAACTGGTTCTTGTCAATCTTGAAATGTGGGTAAGCTTGCCATAACAGGCCTTGCTACCCCTTCTTATAATCACACCCAGTAATATCCATTGAACTAGATGACCATATTGTCATGCCTACTGCAAATATGATCCTCAAATTATGGCTTGAGCAGTGTCATAACCAGAGGGGGGGGGGGGGGGGGGGCACAGTGGGCACGCGCCAAGGATGTGTCACACGCGGTGTTTGTGACACATCTGAATTCCTCATACAGCTTTGCACTCTTTGCTTTTTGGTAGGTTACATAAAAACTACATGCTTCACTGTTCAGTTAAATGACTGCAGATTTGAGCACTTCATATCGTAATCAACTTCAAGTGCAGCATAAGCAGAGCGTACAGCATTCGGTCTCATAAGTTTGACGGGTTTCTTTAAAGGTGGTTTACTTCCTTTTCATGTCATGTCCCGTCATTCTTCTAGCACCACATTTGCGTTATTGTGGGCCACTTGTGTATGCCGAGTGTAGTCTTTATACTTTTCTTAACTCCACTAGCTTTGTTCCCTTTACTTTGGCGGCTGATTTCTCTTGCTTTATATAAGCCAAAGAGCCCAAATTCTCTTCAGGAATTATGTTTGTTCATAATGTCAGAAATGAGATGCAGACAATACCACCACTGCTCTCTCCCCTAGAGGAGGGGATGCGTTTACGAAGTCTGCTAACAATGACCAATATTTTATTTTTCAGAATTTTCTAACACTGGTGCTGGACTGAGGCCTCACGGCCAGTTTTCTTTTTTTTTCTTAAGTGAAAAAATTGAAATTGGTTACATTGGTTAAATTACAGTCATTTACATGTTTCACTTGCACTGCAGTACAAATACTTAATGCTAAGGCTTCTTAGTGCCATGACCTTTTTCCTTGACTGTTTTTAGATGGTTTCACAATATTTACTCGTGTTCATTTGCGCGCACAATGTTTTTCAGGCACCCGTTTTATGAAACTCAAGACGGCAGCTGCAAGGAGAAAATGGTGTCAAGGAGCCAGCTCAGCACGACTCCACATGGCGCAGAGGAGCGCACTCCAAAGCATCAAAATGTGTTGCCGTGCAATTTGGACGAGAAAACTAAAATGTGGGTATACTGGGTGTACCATGTAATTAATGGCATGAAAACTTTCAAAAGACAGTATGTCACACAAAGATGAAAGTTTTGAATGTTTTTTACATGCGCATGTGACTGTCAGATTCCTTTCGCATCTGCATTGGGCAAACCATAAGGTATTTTAACAAGTGCCGCAATGAACACCAATGAGTTATTAGGGCAGCAATGTACTCGCATTTGACAGTGCACTAATGTAGCAGGAGATGGTGCATGCGCTTTAGCCTGCATCACGACCAAGTAGCACACAAAATTGTGGAAGCATTCAGCGGAAAAAAAATCGCAAAGCAAGATGTACCAGCCAGCCTCCATTGTCATCATTGATACCAAAATGGCACTACTAGAATGAAGATAAATGTATGAAGTGGTGTTCTTTGCTGGTTTGGCCTTTTACTTTTCTTTGTTTCCTTGCATTGCTCCTTTGTGTTTGGCTACGAACATGTGCCATGTATTAGTAATGAAACGGAAAAGAGTGTTTTACAAGCAAAAATCCCCACTTCCCTGATCAGATCAGAATATGCGTCTGTATGAAATGAACAAACTATAACGTGATGTCTTATGAGAAAGAAAATTATACAATAGACAACAAGAATACCACAACAGTTGTGAAATGCATCACTGCGCTGTGGCAATAGCTGTCTACGAATACAGTGCGTGAGAAAGCGCGATGGCACAATCCCGACAGCACCAGGAAATTACTTGCATGAGGACGCCAAGAGTGAAGTCGAGCTTTCTGCCAAAAGACTACCAGCTTTGGATCCAACCGAATGGGAGCTATGATACGCCACTGTACTGCCTTGACACCGAGCGGAGATAGTGTTGGACAACCACGGCAAGATGCGCGTTTAGAAAAAAAGGGGTGGAGCCCATGCATGAATAACTATGTGAAATATTATAACCAAAACTAGACGGTGCGGCTTTACACGAAAATATACAACACATTTCTAAATATACTGTATACTCTGTCATGAGCATCCATATGCTGTATAGGATGTTATGAAACGAGCTGCTGTCTTGAAAGTAATTTCCTGCACAAATTACTTTACCAGCCTCATGCTTAGCAGCTCATCTGATAACCTACGGTATATAAGTACACGAGTTTAGTGCTTGAAATGCGTTTTCTGACCAGTAATTTGGTGCATCTTTCTCTTCAATCGTAGTGCCAATACTTCGCGAGTTTGCGCATGTTTGTTGTTTGTTTGATTTTACATTGTATACTTTCATTTTTTTAAATGTCAATTGAAAATAAAAAAAAATATTTCTCACTGTTTAGCGATGAAATGTTAAAGAAAATGTTTATGTATTATTGCAAGATGTGTTGTAAAGTTCATGAAAATCCATGTAATCGGATTTTATGTGTATCTAAGTTTTTCGAAATTTTACTCGTTTGCCTTGTGACTGTTTGATCAATAAAAATGTTGACCTTTTAAGAAAAATATGTTTCATTCGAGTGACTCGGCGACTAAACATCAAATCCAATTCACCAAGCGTGAGTGCAGGAGCGCCTTATGAAGGAATCAAATATCCCCGACATGTAAGTGTCGGGGATATTTGCCTCTGATGTGAATCTGGCACTGCATAGCGAGTGCTTTCACACAACTGGGAGGAGTACCAGCACTCTGCCTGAAGGAGTACAAACACTCTATTGGGAGGAGTACAAGCACTCTGTTTGGGGGAGTAGAAGCACTCTGTTCGGGGGAGTAGAAGCACTCTGTTCGGGGGAGTAGAAGCACTCGGCTCGAGGGAGTACTATTATTCTTGGGGGGTGGAGTATTCGTAGTCTGGAAGGAGTTCTAGCACTCTGTTGAGGAGGAGTACTAATACTCTGTCCGGGGGAGTTGCTGTACTCTCTCCGAAATGGATGCGTTTTACTCCTGAAAAGGGAGTGAAATATGGGACAAGCAGATACTCCCTCAAAGAGAGTTCCCGGAACTCTGTTTGTTTTTAGAGTGTGCAAAATAATCCGAGTACTGGTGGCCGACTATATATGCACCCATTTACAGCCGCCGACCAATTTTTCGGACAAGCACTAGTGCTATATTGTAGTGGCTTGCGGGAATTAACCAGCACTCGAGTGTACGCGTGATGCTTAGCGACTCCTTTTTTTTCCAAATTCTTGGACTCCGAAATTGGGGTGCGGGCCTTATACTAGGGCGGGCTTAACACGAGTAAATACGGTATGTGTGCCACAGAAAGTTCCAGGGAGTAATATTTACTTGTGTGGGCTGGAAAGGTCAAGGAGGCATTTTGTAAATTTACCTTTTTGTAGTTTTTTTTGTATCCGCCGCCGCTCTAAGGCGTGACTTTTTAAATTTACAACCTGCCAATATGCATACAACCTATGCTTCTCAAATGATGTATCCATTCATTTTGGTCATTGTATTCAGGGCGCTTACGCCTGCACAAAAAAATCTGAACTATCTGCATTTACTACTGCACTATCCCCTATTCGTACACACACACACACAAAAAAAAAACCCTTATACACAAAGGTGATGCCAAGGTAAAATACAACCAGACTCGGTCAGCAACCAAAACATGATAACGCGTCTGTATGGGTGTTATTTGAGAATGTTACGGTAAATTGTACTGTGGACATTTGCAAATTGTCTCGGATGGTATACATTTGGGCGAAAGAAACAAAAATACGACAACGTTTTGACAGACGCTTTGACGGAGTATATTATAAACCCTGTTTTCTGTGCAGATTTCATTGTTGTTTGCCGCCTGGGCCGTGTATATTGATCTCAAAAAAAAAATCGGATTGCTGCTATCTTCTGTGAATGCAATAAACTACCGGCGTTATACGCGTCCACAGTATTCTGCATAAAAAGCGAAAATGTTTTGGCAATGTGCGCTCACTCTTGAACCCGGCAACAAAAAACACATCCCAGAAAGAACAACCGCGGTGCTAAGTTATGCTTCCACTCTTGCATATTATCTTCATGTTTATAGCTTTGCCGTGGCATAGTGCTCCAAACAGCCCGATAATATTATCGTTTTTGCAATCAGGAGGCGAGTTCTTACCTACCTTTGCACCCTTTTTTTTTATAACACCAACATGCAGACAAATGCGTTCGGCTTGTTCCCGGTTTCCAATTTCATCGCCATCCGCAGGTGGCATCCAACGAAAGCGCCCATGAATACTCAATGAGCGTGCGTGCTCGTTATAGTCAACACTAAAAAATAAACATGAAATAATAACAAAAGCTATTGCACATTTTAAGCATAAGACGTTGCCTGGTAAATCTCTGAGGGTGGTCGTAAACACATTCTTGCTTTTGACTCACCAGTGACACTAGACCTGCTTCAATTCCGAAGCGCTCCAGTACTCACCCGCAACGGTACCCAGAAGAAGAAGAGCGGCGAAGAGCACCGATTCCTTCATCGCCGCCTCCTTACGGCTTTTCAGATACTGTGGCCTGTATAAATCAAATTTAGATTCGACAAAGAACTGTAAACAACCTGTTCGGATTCCTCACGAGCATGGAAGGCAGATTGCGTCATCTATTAAATTAATGCGGCTATGTTTAACTACCTAGCCACTTTAACCATGTAATAGTTACTAAACTGCACCCGGCCAGCACCGTAATGCAAGCATTTGAGGTGCGCCGGAAGACCCAATAAACTTCAAAAGACGAACCACCTTATACGCTCGCCATGCAACGATGTATGCAACCATAACGTTCTAGAAAAGAACCACAGTGTAAGCACAAAGCATTCGGAATTGAAAACTGGAGCTTAACGTTGCCTTATGTGTAGTATTTATGTTATACAGTTGAAATCGTTAACTTTGATCAATGATGAAGACATCAATCTAAGTGTATGTTTTGCTTACGCAGCAAATAATGATACTTATAATGTTTGCCGATAGACACCACGCGACAGGCTTCTCTCACCTTTGCTTCGTCGACGTAGCACTGTTGCAAAGCGCGCCTCTCGGTGCAGTCAAATGATCCCAGCATCGACGGAACGCCGTAGTTTTATACCAGAGAAAGTAAAAGAAAGGATCAGTGTGGCGACGCAGGGACCGCACAAAGAAATACGTTACGTCGCCGAAAGCGCCTGTCTTCGCCCACCGGTCACAACAGCAGCAGCGTGGACTCACCGACCACTTTGTTTTTTCGTACGCACACAACTCCTTTTCTTGCCAGCTTTATGATTCACAACCGACCGGGTTGTCCAGACGCGTAGAACTGAGCCTTCCTGCATCAGGAAAAGATGGACAGCATTTGCGAGGTCCCTAGTCAGCGGCGCTGATCGTACAGTGCAGTGTTAGCCCTGTATAATCTTAAAATCAGATGGGGCGCCGAAAAATACGGTTCCCGCTCAATAAAAATAGGCACCGTTCAAGGAAGCTGGCCTTCGAACGTAGCGAAATGGTACACATGGTTCGACGTGTTTTCTTGTCGTGTTTGACCAGCGGACGCAACTGCAACTCGAAGCAGCAGGGAGCTCTACATGTAGGGCCACAGAGCAGTTGTGCAAACGCATCGCGCGCAGATTTTTCTGGGCATGGGCATCGGGTTAGACGATGTCTGTCACGCCATAAGACTGCCGACTTTCACTGCGCAGCGAGCCATTTCGCGCGCAAAAGTGCATGGCCCCCAGCCAACGTGCAAGGTTCGAACGAGACCGTCTTACGCAACACGTAACGAAAACCTTGATGGACGTGTAGAGGCAACTTGCGGGCACCCAAAACATTCTCAGCGACGCTCGGCAAATTAATATTTTCTAACATTCACCCCACCTGATTTACTCCCTTACTGGTGGAGACGGGATTGTTTGACACATTTCTTCTCGCATTGACTTGTGGCCAGTCCGTGGAAGAGGAGCAACGGCTGCCCTCAGAAGAAGCACTGTGTTAGCTTTATTGATAACGCACATGGAGTCTTTGAGGATGAAAATTAAGTGCATGTTTGCCCACACTCACAAATCACTTCGCACGCTAAAGTGGCTGAAAGCGGCCACTGCATGTCCAATCGTTCTCGACACAATGATATGCTTAGTGGAGGCGAAAAGTCTTCAGGTGAAAGAATGCCTTTCGGCACTTGGCCTCTGGATATGGGCTCGCAAAGCAGCTCGTATGCTGCAGTGGCTATCAAAAATAGCCGCCGGCCAATTACGACAGCCAACATATCACTAGTAAGGGTGGTGGAGCATTGACACAGATAGTTGTTATAAAAGAAGGGCTGTGTGAATTGCGCCCCTCATTTATTTAAGTTCTAGGGCTTTACATGCCAGAACTACGATTTGACCATGAAGTGCGCACTCCTCATTCCGAAGCCTTTGAAAATTGTCGTACAAAAGCATGTTCGCACCTTGGGCGATGAATTGGGAAGAAAGGTGATTTCAAATTCATAGAACAGTAAATATAGTAATTCCTGGGATATTTATATCACTTTTTTGCAACGCATATTTAAATAAGAGAAAGGCTGCATGGCGTTGACTTTTGAAGTAACATAATTCAGGTAACAATCATTTATAAGCTTGCTTTATTCGATACATCTCGTCGACAACAAAGCGCCACAAGATGATTAGCAAGCTCGTGAAACGAATGAGTGGCCAACTTAATGAGGACGCTGCCCGAAATTCAGTGGGAAACACTGAACTACGAAGTAGAACTCTCTCATGTAACGCGAACATACGTTGATAAATGTATTCCTGGAAGGAGAAGCACTATGAGCATGCATTGACAGCAACTATGCTTGGCGCGTAAGCTTTAACAAGTCGAAATGCTAATGCGTATAGCTAGCTTGGCCCAATTTATTCACGACTCTGACTACATCGCCCGTAATCGTTGTGCAGCAAACGTTGCTCGAGGATCACACTGACAGTGTTGCAACACAGAAAATTATACTTAATTTAGTTGCTGGCCGTAATGTGCTGTCACAGAGATCTGAACACCATAGTGAAAACACAGAGCTAACGTTGTTGAAAACTTCTTTTTAATGGTTGCATGTCCCGCCAGTACGCACGTGTTATTGACGGAAAGAAAAAGCACCCTGCCATTATCCATCATCCAGCAACTGAATGAGCACGACATTCTAACAGTCAAATCATTCCGTGGTTTCTGTCGGGTGAAAGTCCTCGACTACCACTCCTGGTTTCAGGGCTTGCATGTGCTGTTCGGATTTTTTGCTCCGCGTGAGTGCTTCCCGTGTTGTCGAACCCTGTGGCGCCATTGTGACTGCTTCCGGGGTTGGCATGCTGGATGCGGTCTTCTTCGGTGCGCCGACACGAGGGGCAGCAGCGATGAACAAGCTTGTCTGCGTGTCTCCATCTCCTGGTGTGACGTCTGTTGAGTAAGGTGCCGTGGCTTGTCGATTGGCGAGCTCTTCGTTCTCGGCGGCAGATTCCAGGAGAGCGGAAGCCTCGGTAGCGTCGGTAAAGAGGACAGTAGGGAGGTGTAAGCCATCAGGGCCCTCTGTAGCGTTGGAGGTTAAATAGGGATGGTTATCGAGCACGTAAAATACTGCGACGCAGAGGGCGCCAACCACGAGCACCATAAAAACGAGGCCGAACGCCTGTGCCATCGAGGCGCACGTGGCCAGCACAGTAGATGCGGGACCAGCAACCGGCCTGGGAGCTATACCCAGGTAATGGTCGAGCTTCCTGCTGCGTACGTTGGCGCCTTGGGCAGCTGGTTCGAGGCCGGTCGTCACCTGCAGCGCTGGCAAATCGGTATTGGCCCACGCGTCCATACTTCCGAACGAAGTCCGACTATGCTGCAGCTGCGACTGGGGCTCCTGTTGAACTGCGACGGACTCAGCGTGAGAGTTGTAATCGGAGCTGCGACGTCCCGACGACGACGCGGCTGACAGAGGCGTTCGATGGGCACCTTGATCTGACTTCCGCTCAGCCTCTAGAGCTCCCCCAGAAACTGCCGACACATGCTGAACGGGAACGTTCATGCCGCTTGGCAGTCCGTGCACAGGCTTGTGCGCTATCGAGGCGACCTGTGTTACAACACTGGCTGGCGGCTCCTTTGTCTTGTGAGTTATTCCGTGCTCCACGTGCTTTCCCGTAGATGGCAGCGCTTTGAGTCGTCCTTGTGTGACACCAAGGGGAGCATGGTGGACTTCGTCACGGCCGTGCGATACATGGTTGGTCGGTGGCTCGACTTGCGCCACATTTGGTGCGCCAGATTGTTTCTGGGCAGGGTGCACATGCTTTGTTGCGGGTTCCCGGGCTACGCCGTGCGAGTGCTCAGAGACGAGCGACCCGCGTACCTTCGGAGGTGGCTGCACCGCGTGCAACTCTTTCGGACCCCTTTGCTTGTCGCCATGCGGAGCTTTGCGATGGTGCGGCGGTGCGATTCCTTCGGGTGGATAAATTTCTTCCAGAGAACCTGACAAATCGCTATCGTCGGCCATGATCCTTGTTCTTCTTTGTCTTCACCTCACGAGCGCTAGTGTATAGCCCGACCGAATCATGGCCAGTCTCCCTCTGTGGGTATGAGCCACGGACATTCAGGACAATAACAATGACGACAACGAAAACAGCCGGTGGCGGCGGCTTTTTCGTGCAGGCACATTTGCTTAGCTAGAGTGGCTGGCGAGGGATGATGATGATGATTCTTACAACACTGAGGGGCACAAACTAGCTGTGGTGGATAGGCTAAGAACGGTGTTGTGATAACAAAAATATAAATGTCGATAGGAAAGAACCCAGTCATAAATAAAATAAAATAATGTGCAATAGAGTGGCCAGCTTTGCATGAATGAGAAGAATTAGGAAGAATTTAAAAACAATAACACAATAATACGTATGGTAAAAAAAAATGCCGGCAGATCCCACGCCCTGTGAGAATCGATGTTATGCGAAGCAGTGTGTAGGGAGCCTACCAAGTTAACGAAACGACCATGGGAGCACCGAGGCGTAGGCGGCTGTTTCACCTATCATTTATGTCCGAACCCATTTCAGTGGTTTTTTGAGTGTTAGTCTTTTTTCGATGAATCATTGTCATTTTTGCTGAGTCACGCTCATGACTATGACTTCTACCATCATCCTTTAGTGTTTCCTTCACTTAGTAGCCACGCCCGAACCCATTTCAATAGTTTTTGAGTGTTAATCTTTTTTTTAGTCATTGTCATTTTCACTGAGTCATGCTAATTATTGACTCCTACCATCATCCTTCAGTGTTTCCTTCACTTAGTACCCACGGACGAATTCATTTCAGTGGTTTTTGAGTGTTAATCGTTCTTTCGCTGATTTATAGTCATTATTGCTGAGTCATACTCATGCTTTTGACTTCCACCATCATTTTTTAGTTTTTCCTTTACTTAATTAGTGCCCACGACCGAACCCATTCCAGTGGTTTTTCAGTGTTAATAATTTTTTCTGAGCCATGCTCATGACTATGACTTCTACCATCATCCTTTAGTGTTTCCTTCACTTAGTATCTATGTCCGAACCCAGTCTAGTTAGATACTAAGTTAACGAAGTGACCATGAGAGTACCTAGACGTAGGCAGCTGTTTCATGACCTACATGACGCACATGTCATGACATTTATGTCATGTCCTCTCATTTATGTTCGTCATGCACTCTTGTCATACTATGCCAATTTTAGTACCTACCAAGTTAACGAAACGACCATGAGAGCACCAAGACGTAGGCGGCTAGATAGATACTGTATGTAATTGGGTATGTAATTGAATCAGGGCGATTTCCTCGCTAAATTCTTAAATTTTATATGAATAAGTTCCTTTAGTCATTCAAAAATTTTCAAAAATGATTCTTATGAGACTCCGATAATTTTTTTTTTCTTCAATCACCCGATTCTTGGCCAATCCCCCATAGTGGGTATGAGCCACTCTCGAAGGCAAGCAAGCAAGCATTATAGCAGCATCACCAATGAGTTGCCCTCCAAAAATGAAGCCACCTGCTCAGCCGCCAGGCAAATGGGTTCGACAGGCGGTTGTGCCTCCAGTGCCTCCCGAAGCTGTTCCAGAAGCTCAAGCACCTCGACCCCCGGCCGGCGGCCAACCACTGGTGTGATCCCCGCGAACGCCGGAAAGCGCCACTTCAAGTGACAGTGGTGGCGGAACTGGTGGCAGCGTAAAAAGCAGCACCAGCGGTGACAGGTATCGGCTGTTGTCTGTATCTGGAGACGTGGATCACTATAAAAAGCGCGAACGCCGAAGGAAAGAAGCACGGATCAATTCACGCCTTTTGTAATGTAGATCGCCAAAAAAGCCACTGATTAATTTGATAGGCGGAGTCTTTCTCTCTTAATTGTCTCGTTTATGTCTTTTGGTTTCAATCATGAACGCCGGAGAACTGTAGCTCTTTTTAATCGAGGAAGTAGTTCTTTGGCTTTACATTTGATACACGCAGAGTAGTTAAGTGGTTTTTCTTTTAGATTAACAAAAGTGATGCCAAGCTAAGGAAAACCGATGTAAGGCAGACTGTGCTAGGAAGAAATGATCAGATGAGGAAATTTGCAGCCACAGGATGGAATCGGACGACACACTATGGAGAAGCGACTGCAAATCGCTGGGAGAAGCCTTCGTTCTGGAGTTTACTCTATAGGATTACGATGATGATAATGATAGCAACAAATAAATGTACTTGCCTTTTTTTTCAATGGGTCTCTATGCCAGAGCCTCTAGTGTACATTAGCTTGAATCCGTATCTTTTAACCGTATCGTTTATGCATATCTCTGCAAGCGTTATAGGCGAAACTGTCGCGCAGTTCTGTTCGAAATATGTTACGACTCTGAAATATGTTAAGTGGCTGTTATCGCTTTGCTGGCAGGTTTCGGCGGCGTTCTCAACAATGGGAGCCCTGTCTCCTGTGCGTGCTCTACCTCGTGGTGCTAAGCGGACTGCTGCTTGTTGTGGCCAGGTACAGACTTCAGATGCACTTGCAAAGGGCCACATTCATGCGTACGTGAGTTTATGAAAAGCGTGGAGACAAATGTCTAGCCGGGGACCAAAGCTGCTTTAAATTATATATATAAAGTTTCTCTTCAAACTTGTGGGTCCGTATAGGAAACATCTCTTACGTACGCGCTATCCACTATTGGCTCGCTGCGGTGACCGCCTTGTTATCAGGCGGAATGTTTCCATGAGCAGGTGCCTGAATGCCGGTCACTGTAGAAGTGGTAAATTAGTTTTGTGCTTTGCATAAAACGGCGTTTTGTTAAGAAAGAACGCCAGCGCATTTCTCCGGCAAAGTTCGGGAATTAATATTACGAAATTGGCGTCATCCTGAGAATTCGTTCCAAGTGGATCCGCCTCGTGAACTATATGTCTAGAATTTCTTAATTACAATGTAGGCCATAAAGTAATTAGTTGAGACCTTAACTGGTGTGTTTTTATTAATTCGTCGACTATGTATTTCAATTTCTTGCCCGCCTCTTGGAATAGACCAGCTCATAAACTAGAATTGTGCTATCTGCCGCAGGCAACCTTGAAAATTTTTTAAAAGTGTTGGCCTAAACGCCCTGTATAAGTACAGGACTAATGTACTATACAGAAGCATCCAACAGCTCATGCCTTAATGTGAGATTAAAGCGAAACATCGATAATGGCGGTATGCTGAAGAAAGGAGTGGGGCGAGAAGTTTCGATTCCCTCAAGTACAGGACTCCCATTATCAATCTTTAGAAGTGATGTATAACATCACGTGTTTTTCTGCGCTATTGACCTCAAGGAATACCAATGGAAAGGCCAGTGCTGCCGTCTGGATGGCGTTCTAGATAGGGCCCCACGAGAATGGCTCGACGCGTTTTGCGAAGCGTACGCCGCATTTCGCGTATCTGCCGTAAAGCACATTGCACAAGCAGAACTCAACAACGCTATGATTTTCACAGACTATCACAGTATTGTCAAGACCCTTAAGTTGCCCAGAAGAATGAAAAACGTTATCCTAAATGAGCTCTTTTCTGTCTTGTGTGCTGCTTGTGTAGCCAAGTCAAACATCATAATTTTATGGTTGCCTGGTCATCGAGGTGTACAAGGTAATGTTTATGCGGACAGGAATGCTGTAATGGCAGCTCTCGAATGCTTTAGGGCAGTTTCTCGCATCCCATATGTTGACGTCAAAGCATAACTGCGTAAGACACTGAGGGTACAGTGGCAGTGGGACTGCAGCGACAAATAAACCGACAATAAACTGCCCACTGTACAGCTACAATTAAAAAGAATCGGTGCATGAAAAGCGAGCTAGGTGGCTAGAGGTTTCATTGTGCAGAAATCAATGTACCAGAAAATACGGAAGTCAATCAAAATAGTCGATAACAGTTTTTTGCCATCGACGTGTGTTATGTCGACTTTGTGCTGTTTCCTAACTTCAGGTACTTCTTGCAAGGCCTCCCGGAGAGCCCTCCTCTTCTTCTCGCATCCACCGAGAGGTCCTCTTCGTCTGGTCCTTCTAAACCCGACGACATCACGTGGTGGACGGCTTTCACGAGGAGGAAGAAAGTGGCATCGGCGATGGACGTAGAGGTGACAAAGGAGTCGAAAGACTCGTCGCCATCGCAGCTCCCTGCTGCCAGCTCCTCGGCCAAGAAAGCGAAAAGGAGCAGGAGTACGACTCACAGGGTAACAATGACGAAGAAGGTAGCGTTGCCCTCGATGTCTCAGCCACTGGAGCCAACTATAGGGACTCTGGTACCTCCATGGGGCGCTGAAGAACCTGATCAGCACGCTCTATTCATGGTCAGTCGCCACATTCTGAGGCGAAATAATCGCCACCGCAGTCAAGACGGAATATATCGGCTTGAGACTGAAAAAACACCGACTAAATGCGCCGAAGACGCACCGTCTGGTTCAAGCTGATAGCTGTACGTGAGCGAATCTCGAGACGTCCATGAATGAATTCAGTAACGTGGGAGAGGAACGAAATGTGGTCCGCGCTAGCATATGTGTGAGTACCGTGGATAATGCAGTAGTAAGTGAATTCAATAAAACACGTTGCTGGTCTAGTTGGTGCATACTTAGTTACCAGAACTGTGGCGGAGCAAGAGACGTGTGTAAGTGAGCTTTCTATTGTAATCCACAGCAAGGAACATAACGTTGTGGGATATCGCTGTTGATTGTGCTTGTTGCGCATGTGCCGTACACCTGTATATATGAGAGAGAGAGAATAAACTTTAATCAAAGAGCACGCGAGCGTAGGTAGCTCCTCCGCTCTGCAGTGGGTGGTCCCCTCAGTACAGGAGTCCAGCGGCCTTAGCTGCCCGTCTCGCTCGATTGACCAGGTTGAGCTGGTCCGTCGAGTGGACAGCGCTGCCTCCCATTGCCGTGTGGTGGGGTGTGTTATGGGTGTTAGCTGTGGTGTGTTTGCGCAAGCCCATACCATGTGGTAAAGTGTTGCACATTGATCACAGTGTGGACATTTATAGGAATACAGGGCAGGGTGTATGGCGTGGCAAAGACTCAAATGTGGATATGTGTTTGTTTTGAGTTTTCGCCATATTACTGCTTCCTCTCGCGTCAGAGCATTATGAGGTGGGGGTAGTGTTCTTCGTGAAAGGCGATAGTGTTGTAGGATGTGAGTGTAGGTTATTGGTATGGGCTCTGGTTGGAACTGCTCGGCGCGGTCATCTCGCGGCTCCCGGTGTGCATGCGCTCGGGCGTATAGGCGTGTGCCTGCTGATTGCCGCGTAAGGACTCATGCCCCGGAGTCCACACGATTTGTATGTATGGTGGTAGCTGGTGCGCTCCATTCAGAATGCGATGTGCAGCCCTGGAAATTTTGGCCCTGGAGTAATTTCTGCATGCCGTCTGAGAGTCCGTCAGAACTATGACGCAATCCCACTCGTCGTGATGGCTAACGCTATCGCTAGTTCCTCTGCCTCCGCAGCGCTCACTCTGGAAACCGACGATGCATTTCTTTCGGTCTCGTGATTGTCGACTACGCTGGTGACGAATGCGGTGCTTCTTGCGGTGCTGGCCGCGTCTACGTACAAGACATTGGGGTGGTTTCCATACTTTCTCGCGAGCGCCTGCGCTCGGGCTTGTTTCCATCCGATGTGGAAGTTTGGGTGCATGTTCCTGGGAATCAGTGAGACGTGCATAGTTTCTTGTATTCGTGTTGGGATTTTGGTCAGTGCGCTGCACTTCCGTACGGAATATCCAAGACGTTCCAAGACGCAGCACCCCGCTATTGTGCGTAGTAGTCTTTCCTTCTGGCTTACCAGGTGGGCCTCTATGATTTCCCGTTCGTTGTTGTACACCCCTGTCTCCTCGAGGCGAAAAGTAGCCGTTCCGGGTGGGAGTCCGAGCGCTTGATTATACGCCTTGCGTATCAGCCGGTCGAGTACCTCCACTTCCGCGTTCCTTAAATTTAAATATGGTGCCGAGTACGCAATGCGTCTCACAATCAGAGCCTGCACTAATCGGATAAGGTCCTGTTCCTGGAGTCCCCTCTTCCTGGTGGTAATTCGTTGAATCATGCGCAAGATCTGCGTGGTCGTGTGTTGTAGCTTCTGTATGGCGTATCCTCGGCCCCCGTCCTTTTGTAAGTGTAAGCCGAGGATCCGAAGTCTATATGACGTGCGTTCTTCTGGAAGCAAGTCAGTGGAAAAGTGTGTGCCTGTCTCTGTTGCTTCCAACGACCGTCGCCTTTTGCTGCGGCACAATTCGGGTAATTAGTTACTTAATGTTTCAGCCCATGCGTAATGTTTCGCAATGTATAAAACAAGTGTTTCATTGTGCATTGTTTCGTGTTTCGGCAGTCACTTGAAAGCTTTTATGGCCCGTCGTTCTCGACAGGCAGGGGAGCTCACTGGAACACAGAAGTCGAGTAGCACGAAATGTAAGCAGTTCGGAATTGTTGAGAACGCATGATGCCGACGCATTCACATGTATCTAATTTATACATGAGCAAAATAAGAAAACAAATGAAAAAAAAGAGGAGCGCATTCCTAATGTGGCGATCGGCGACGTTAATGTGATTAGCGATCCATCAATGATGGGTGCGTACTTGATGGTATGTTTTATATTATATATATATATATATATATATATATATATTATGCTGACTATTATAAAGAGCTGCGCATACCCCCAGTGACACATTCTCAGTGACCCAAGTTAGCCGAACACAGTTCCCTCAGCGCAAGACACGACAAGCTTCGCTTACCCCATTTTCCCGTAGAAGAAGGGTTGGTCATTTTTTCCTTTCTTACTATATGGAAACCAAATGTTTAGAAAAACAAAGCAGTACAGAAATTTGAGGTTACTCAGAAAATACACCCAACAGTCGGGCAAGCATGTGCAAGCGTCCAATAAAGAGATCCAGACCGACGGCATAGACTACACAGTGACCTCAGTTGGCGTAAAACGGATAGAGACATGCACACAGAAACATACCGGAAAGTGCGCGAGGTATCCTAATGAGCTAATCGCATTAAAATTTGCTTAGCATAGATTGTGTTACTTATCTCTCATACAGCACACAATAACATACGAATGTCTGCCCACATTGAGAAAGATGACACCATTCCCAATAACGCAGATAAAATGCTTGAGCTAGTCCACAGCTTATGCCCTGCGTTTAAATAGACATGACCTGAGGGAAACGAGGAGCAAGGTTGTTTTGGCAGCTTTTCCTAGGTAGGCCTGTGCTGTCCGAATAAGTCTGGAGCTGCTAAATACGAGGTGTGTCAAAAAATGTCGCAGTTTCATCGGAAAGGCGAAGATTCAATTGCGATAGAAAATTGGTAGAGAACTATACGAAGTAAGGATAGTAGTTTTATCAGCTGCATAAACTTGGACATGCAGCAGCACCAGCAACGCGCAGAACTGTTGTCGACGTCGTCGGCGTTTTGCCCGCGTTCGCACCGAACGCGCGCGGCGTTGGTGACTGTTGCCGGTGCCTCTGGCGGCGGCTCGGAGGTTTTCGACGGTATCAGAACGAGACACTCGTCGAGCAGCGTCGGAAGTCTTCACCACCTTCTCGCCTTGCAACGTTTTCATATAAATGCGCATTTGGTGGAGCAGCTAAACGTCGCTTCCCCTCCCTCCTTCTCGTCTCCCCCATGGCCTTTCGCGCGACGGAAGCAGCCACGTTTGCTCTCCGCCGTGTGTTCGCTCCCCGTGAAAGCGCGCGTCCCTCGCGCGCTTTCACTCTCACATACAGCATACGGCACGCGGCGACGATTTCATTGCCGTTGGACTCATACGAAACCTCACGGCGACGACGAGGCTGACGGCAGAAATCCGCTTGGAATGTCCATATAATGGCTATCGCTATAAAAGAAACCGAACTTTTGAAACAGCGCGCCAACCGGCAGAGGGAGCGCGCACCGGCTACTGAGCCCACGTATTTGCAGGTTTAGACAACAAACTGCCATTTGCGGCGTTTCGCAATGACCGGTAATTGGCGAGCTACAGCCGCTGAAGTGAGCACATGCACAAGCTCTTCGCCGGGTTAGTGCCAAAATGACAAGGGACCCTGCGGTTTCCCTCCATTTTATTTTTAACACGAAAGTGTTTTATTCCGGGGTCCACCAAGACTTCACTGACGTATTTCCGTCACGGAAATACGTCATGGAACATAATACAAAGAAAGAAACCAGAAGAAAAAGTTCCACAACCATGCAAAATTTGGGAATCGAACCCACGACCTCTCGGTCCGCGACGATAGATCGCCGAGCGTTTAACCCATTGCGCCACAAACGCATTTGCAGAGAGCTACACAGACGCGCCTTATATATCTAACTCTCCTCCGTGTACCCGCGCTCTTGCTCGGGGCGGTGCCGCCGCCTACGAGCAGAAAAGAGAAGTACTGCATTATGACACTAACGCGCACCGACAGTGAACGCTTCGGTGGTCTCAGCTCTATGACGCCTCGATGCCAGCATTCGAAGGGACGCTGGCATCAAGAAGCACTACCAACGCCACCTAGGTGGCGTTGGTAGTGGCGTTCACCGTACTCAGCACAGCGGAGCGCGGCCTCCGCAATTAGGTCTGAAAATGTTTCTGAAGTTGATCGCGGAGGCTGCAATTACGACGCGCTGTACGCGCTGATTTGACTCGGTGACGATTCAGTTACGTGCTTTGTCTTGCGCGTTGTATTAGTGTGTCAGTTACGTGCTTCGTCTTTCGCGTTGTGCTAGCGTGTGCAGCGTAGTGCAGCTTCCATATGCACGACGGTTGCTCATGGTCATCGACGTTGGTAGTCGTGATGGAGGAGACGTGCCACCAGGCGTCAGCGTGGGTGCATCAACGCCTAAGGGCGCTTTAGCCACAAAACACCAATAGACATTATATATCAATGTGCAATAAACATTACACTACTTCTGTGAAGACACGTTTCACTTTCGTGTTCTATACCGATTCCTATATAAGAGGGATCAACCACATTTTTTCTCTACCTCTCTTTCAGAACATCATAACAGGCGATGGGATGTGGGTTTATGGCTATGATATTTAAACGAAGGTGTATCGTAGCAGTGGGTGTGCAAAGACTCTCCTCATCCGAAAAAGGCACGTATGAGTCAGTGATATATCAAGTTGATGTTGGTTGTGTTTTTTGACTGCGATGGCATTGTATAATCTGTACCACATGGTCAGATGGTAAACAAGGAAGCCTACCAGGGAATTCTAGCGCGTTTGAAGAATTCTGTGCGCAGTAAGAGGCCTGACTGTGGAAAAACCAGACTTCGATATTACATCATGACAATGCGCCGGCTCACACGTCGCTCCTTGTCCGCAGCTATTTAGCAAAACATCACACTCCCGTTGTGCCCCACCCACAGTATTCTCTAGACCTAGCCCTAGCACACTATTTCCTTTTTCCTAAACTTAAAACCGCGTTGAAAGAACGCAGTTTCCAAATCATAAAGGAGATTCAACAATGCGACAAGAGACCTGCACGCCATCCCAGAAAGTGCGTTCCAGGAGGCCTTCCAAAAACAGAAGAAATAAAGGGAACAGTGTATTGTCAGTAGAGGGGACTACTTTGAGGAGGACAGTGCTTAAAATGTCGTACAATAAGCAATAAAGATGTTATAGCTAAAGTTTGGTTTCTTTTTGAACACACCTAGCACACAGCGACGTGAAGTCATTATTGTTATATCGTGTCGGAAGTCTGGCAGCCATACGGATCGGACTCGGTGTTTTGGTCTTCGAATCGTCATCGTAGTCAGTATCTACGTACGAACGTTTTCCAAGCGTGCCTGAACCCGAAGAAGAAGGTGAGAGAAGCAGCAACATGGTGGATCGCAATGGTGCCGTTGAAGAGCAGCAGCCGAGCAGCCCTAAGGAACCGCTCATTAGTAGCGCGTTTTCGGCGGCGCAGGCAAAGCAATACACGACCTCCCGAAGGGACGCCCTCGCAGATGTACGACTGGACTCACCAACTACTGCGCCAGTCACCAACACGAAACAAATACATGAACAACGGCAGCACCAAGGCCCACTACATACAACAGCCCCACTGGAACAGCGGGACATCGCAGACACAAGGCGTAACATTGCCGTGCAGGTTGACCCACTTTCTCCTTCACTTCAGAAAATGGGTGAGTTTACTTATAGGGTTTCGGTCCTTCCCTGTGAGACTATGAGTACGAAAAACGCGCCCAGTAGTCTTCGTAAAAAAGGTAAAATCTTCGTAAATAGATGAAGCGGAAGGTTACATGACTATCGGGTATATAGTGTCGGGCTGAAAACGCTGGTACTCGTCAGATAGGAAGTCAGGCAACAGTAGGCTCAGCTAGCTCAATGCAGGCAGCGCAGCTCAGAAGCTGACTTTCTTAACCAGGATGCAATAGTGATAGCCATTAGGTGGTGTTCCTAGCCGCAAGCTTGTGTTCGCTTAATGCCTTCATTCGGCCCGTGGGACAGAAAGTCGCCACAAAATGCTACTGACTATAACTAAAGCCATTGTCTAGGAAAGTGTTCCGGACTATCACTTCTAGGTTCCCAGCCAGGCCTTCTACTTGTTGCACCATGGCAGTTATATAATAGTAACACGTTGTGGAGCACAGCGTACGTTCCGCGAGGCAAATAGATGTGCCACTTTGAACGCGCTTCCTTGAAAATGTTGCAAGCTTTGTAGGGCATCGCAAGCATTGGACTACTTTCTGTTGAAGTGAAAGATCACTTGCGATGCAACACGCCGTTTGACCTGCCAGATTTATTCTGGCTGAATGTGAAATATTTGCAGAGGGAATGCCAGTGTCTGTGAATGAGGGGTCTATCTCCGCATCACAATAAAGTGCGAAAACATTGCATATAACATACCCACATTGTGAAGTGCCTGTGTCAACTCATTCGGGGGATCTAATTTCAGTACATCTTGCTTGTAGTCAAACGCACAGGAATCTCTTAACGTTTTATGCTTTTCTTAACCATCCGCATATTTTCTCCCTTCAAGGAGCGCACACTGGTGACCTGCGGCCAGCAGCAGCTCCAGTGCAAGGAGTCGCCATTTCCCCACCTGTAGCTGCTGCTGCTGCTGCTGCTGCTGCTGATGCTGGTGGTGGTGGCGGTGAGGACAGGCTTCCGTCCCTACGGCTTGTGACCGGCGGCATCGGCGTGCTGGGCGGCCATGCAGAAGACGGCGCCGACAACATCGACAGCGCCGTGGCCTGCGTGCTCATCTACATGCTCGTCGTGGTCGTAGCTATCGCCGCGGTGCTAGTCTATTTCTTCCGCAGTCTGTACGCCGGGCCTCCGGAGATGACGCCAATCGAGTACGACGAGGAGGAGGAGGTGCTGACGCGAACACGCAGGACCCTGGAGCCGACAACGACCACCGTAGCGCACGAGCAAGAACGCGATGTTCCCGGACCACTGCGCTTTGCGAGAAGGGGACAGAGAACCAGCGCAGCGCCGCATGGTCCCGATGCTCGTAGTGTGGACGGTGGCGGGACTGGCTTAGTCACCAGTGGTACTGCTGACGCGGAGGAAGTAGATGGTCAAGAAGACGGAGGCATGACGTCACTGCCCGTCGTCACGACGCCCAACGAAGAGCTGCGCTTCGTTCGGTACCTCGCCTTCCCGCCGGCGAGCCGCGAGGGTTATTCGAGCAGGACCCACAGCGATAGTTGGAACTGGACACGTAGCGTGAAGTCGTTGGATACAAAAAAATCGCTTTAGGCAGAATAGGGCCCAGCGCATTGGTTAAACTGTCTGTAGGCGTGTTGAGCATAGCGTATAGATATCAAAAATCTCAAGTGTGGCTTGTTAAGCGCATAAAACACCGGCTTTCGCGGAATGCGGTAGCCGCCACTCAGTCTTACAAGTGTGTCAGGTGAGTTGAGCGTCCCTCCACCCCAACTCTCCGCTCTTATTGTCCTTCTAAGTTGTAGTCGGTTTTCTGTTAAGTAGATCACATGTCATCAGAAAAGGAACTCTTTGGTTTAGCATGGTCGAATCATGCTGCGAAATACACAACGGTCAAAGAGAGGAGGTTAAGACGCACCTTACTCTTGTGTGGTAGCACTTTGTGTATTTAGTGTTCACCGCAAGGATGTAGCAACGGCTTTGACACGAAGGAGGACGCATGACACACACGACAGTAGATTGCTGTGTTTGTTCTGCTAATTGCTCGATTTTTTTTCTTTTTGCTTATCTAGCCTTAAAACGATCAACCAACATTATGTTCGCAATTTTCTCATTGATGTCCCTTCTATGGGATGTGTAATGAGCATCGATAGTGTAAAATCACTAATCAAAGACCCTTCATTTCGTCTTGGCCGGGCACTCATTTCCTATTCTACAGCATAGTAAAAATGAAATTCTGGGTTTTTACGTGCCAAAAACAGGATCTGATGAGGAGAGATGCAGCGGTGGGGGACTCCGGATGAATTTTGACCATCTGGGATACTTTAACGTGAACCCCAATTGGCGGGACAGGAGCGTCCTTTTTTTTTCATTCCTCCGCCATTGGAATGCGGCAGCCGCGGCCAAGATGAAACCCGTGACCTCGTGATCAGTAGCGCAGCGCAATAGCCACTGAGATACCGCGGCGGGTTTTTACAGTATAGTTTCATAGCAAGTTAGTGCATTGGCCTGGTAGCTAGTTGTTTCAAGGTCGATCCAAATAGGTCGCGAAGCTTCAGGCGAAAAGCGGTTCAGAACGAATAGTCACCGACATCAGCAAGGGTGGTTATGGGAGCAGCGATTGAAGCGCGATTATGTTTGGAGGGAACAAACATTAGAGAAGAAAAAAAAACTTTTTTTTAATTAAAGCGAGACACAGTTAGATTTGTTCAACGAAAATAAAATTCCTAATCAGTTTTATATACGCATGGCGAGAAAAGCACTACTCCATTTTACTTGATCAGTATCAACAAATACCCTTTTTTCAGCGCCCACCGTAAGAGCGCCCACCGATAGCGGCGGGCGTTGACGCCGCTATCACTTGCAATTCAATGCAGCTCGTGAAGTGGGCAGAAAGGCGCGCTCGTAAAGTTCACTGTTACAATACGCCCCCACCCTCGCGTTGCTTTGCTTGTCGACGTTTGTCTGAATTTGGTGACGCGGGTAGTTTCATTGTTTCTTAACTTGTTCAGTCAAAAATAGTGAGTTGCGACCGCCAGATAATTGTTTACTTTAGTTGTTTTCATGGGACAACGCTGGCCGACGGGCTTGGCGTCCGACGGAAGGACGAGCACTCTACGCCCAAAGCGTTCGTCGGCCGCCAAAGAAAGTATGTTCTGTGCAGTGATGCGATTTTGACACCCGTATGGCTGAACTTTTCCTGCATCGCTTTCCACGCTGAAAGCTCGAAACACCCATCAAGTCGAATGGCCTGGAATTTCAACATACAGCTCTAATGGGAGACCTCCGGAAACAAATATCGCGCCTTTGAGAACAAAATGACGTCACTTCTGTTTTTTCACGGATATGACCGATATGACGACAAATTATTTTTCTTCCGCCGGAATCCGCCTTTTTCACGGCGCTACGGCGCATGCGCCCTGCCCTGGCGGATTAGTCGCGAAACGTTTTGGAAGGGTCGCGCGCGCGGCCGTGCGGCCCCGTCTCGAGGAAACGTCCCCCGAAAAAAAAAAAAAAAGAATGCGCTCGCACGCGCGCTACTGCAAATGCAAACTCGTGCTGTGTACCTCGTTTAAACTTCACTGGCAGCTCGACGTCGCTGCGGTACCGAAAGTGTGCGTAGCGTAAAACTGCAACTCCACATTTAACAGAAAGCGGTGAGGGCTTCGTCCAGACTGCACAGGGAACCACGTAGTTGCCGCCTTGCATTGATGGCTGCAATAGCAAATTTATCGATAAACCTCTGCGTTACACTTGGACGACACTTAAAAACACGCTGCTGACGAAGACTTCTTGCAGCGTCGGTCCTCGCTTGCTGGTAGTGGCAGCGTGTGCCCGACTTCACGTACTCGTTCAAGGCGCGGTAACACTGGGTCGATACGAGACCGACAAGACGCGCACGCCTACGATTGGCCGACCATTCAGCCCTGTGTCGCTGAGACCATTTTATCATACCAGGCCTACAAAACGTAACCGACGAGCGCGAGTTGTACTGCGACGGGCTTTCTTGTCGACGGCACCGATAAAATCAGCGTGCCCACCATCATTCGACCGAACCGCGCGCGATCGGCCTTCGAACCGATAACACGATAGCCGCAACGGCTTCGTTAGTATATGTAAATAATCGCGCTCAAAGTGAGCTCAAGACATGCCTACGAAGTTGAAATGCACAAGATTCTACCCTCTCAATCCGTGCACATAAGTTTGAGCCAATGTTGATCCTGTTCAGCGAAGGTTAATTAGGCCTGGCGCCGTCGAGTTCGCACACCCGCTACCGGCGAACCGGTACTGAAAAGTAAGCAAGTTATAATGAAGGAAACTGCTTTGATAGTCCAATTCTAGCCTTAGCGATTTGAAATAAACGACGCTTCGCTTCGATCGCCACGTACACAATAAGTTGCAAGCGGGTCACAGCGCTGTGCATAACGCGCCTGTGCCAACATCTGTACGTCACCGTTCCCGTAGGCTGCCGGTCGTATTCGCAACGTAGATGGGTGGATTTTTACGCGTTGGCATGCTGACACATTTCTTAATTCCTGAGATGTACTCTTTATCTCTGCGTCAAACCCGAAACAAGAGACGGTACATTCGGTACAGCAGCATAAACAGCCGCTTCGCTCAGTTATATACCAACGGTGTCAGCGATGGCATCCGCGTTTTTGCAGGAGCACAACACGGCCTTTAAATGAGCGCTTATGCGAGCACAGTTTGCTCTAATAATGCTTTATGACACGCGCAAACTAACTATCGCGAAGTTAAAAAAAGCGAGAATCAGTAATAAATTAACAGCCCAATATTTGTAACTGGATCACAGTCGCCGTTGTTTAAATGGCTCAGCCGCTCATACTGACTCGTCTCACGATGGAACAACGCGGCTCATATGAGCAGATATGTGTTTTATTCTACGTTTTGACATTCTTTCATATCAGCGCCTTTTCATATATGCACCTTTCCCCCATTTTTTGACGCTAACAACGATCTGTGGCTGTAGATGCCGATGTAAACAAGTGCATCGCTTTGCTAAATCCGACGTGGAAGGCTGCGCACTCGGAAACATCTTATTTATGCGAAATGTCTAAAGAATGTGTAAAAAGAATTACAAAAAAAAAGCGAGGTGCAAGTGCAAGAGTTAGCGCCAACAAACTCCAAAGCAGCCGCTACGGCAGAGGGAACTCAGCGTGCCTTTATCGGCCGCACTGTAAACAAAACAGCACACTCAGGCCTGCTCACCCTACATGTATATAGTTCGTGAGTGCTACATGGCTTCCAGGAACGACATGCTGCCCCCCAGAAGCCATTAATAATTATTCGCGATCCACGAAACGCACAACCGATGCGCACTTAACACGGGCGCAGGTTCACAAATCAACCGACGAAAGCCCCAGCACCCTACCAAAACGTTTCCAGCGGCGCGCGGCAGAGGGCAGCACAGGAGCATGAAAAAGGCGGATTGTTCCCTCCGCAAACAGATGGCGCTAAGCCCCATGAACCGCCGATGAACCGCCATGTTTTGAACGTATGGGCTTCTATGGAAGCTTCGCTACCAGCTATATTTACCTTGCATGGTTGTTTCGCGTCAACATGTACGACGCGGAGCAATGCTCTCCCTTGCTTCGCTATCAGGGCAGGGATTCAGCAGCAAATTCAAGCGCGCCTTACTTAAGCCTTGTTAGGGTACGAGTGAGCGCACCGGGGTGCAGTTTCAGAGCAACCTTAACATCGGCGTATAAAGCTTTCTCCTGCATCAAGGCTCAATTTTTGTTGATGTCATGGTCGACTAGTGCACGACAGGAGTGTAGTTGCACTGAAGCTAGGTTGATATTTTTATAATGTCAAAAGCACAAAACGGAAATCGGATGTAAATTAATCCCCTTCGTTACTGTCAACCACCCCCCTTCTCTCCTCACCAGCAAACAAATCTCGGTGGTGACAGAGACGGAGCACTGTGTTTCCGCCTATTCGGCTTAGTGCGGCGCCCTGGTATAGTGCCAACTACCACATTTTATACGCTCCGGCAGCGTAGGCAAGAGACCGTCTGAGTGACGCCCGACTCCGAACCACAAGCCCAGAACCAGAGTCCCAACCACCCGTACCCAAGACTGCGTTTTAGATAAGAAAGTTCAGGAGAAAGTCATCTGGGCGTGTGTCAACTTCGTAAGTTGCACAGCGATTTTTCTGTTACGGCAAGTGTATCTAGACTGCACGGAACTTCACAGTTTTCGCATCCTGTGTTTTTAGTGGCACAAGAACCAGGTGACACTCTTTGTTTCTTGCGCAGCAACTTCCGGTTAGGGACCGACTTCCGGTTTGTCTTTTTCTCTTTTTTCTCATCCTCAAAACTTCTCTATCTACCTTGTACGGCTACATATTACTGTATCGAATCCTCTCGTATCAATTTATTCCCTGCTCTTCTTCCACCGGAACGTCTCTTGCTTATCTCGACTGCTTACAGTTTGATGCTTCCGTCCACTTTAAACCTCGGTGCTTCTGGGAGGTGTACGTTACCTACGGGTCTCACTGGGTGAATCCCTCTACAATCCTTTCGCATCCTGTAATCGTCCACCTAGTATAGACCGCCCATTTCGGCTGTCATCGATTGGCTCCAGCTGCACGAGCGAGGAGGAGACTGGCTGGCTCCTTCTTGCTCGTGCAGCCGGAGCCAATCGGCGACCGCCGAAATGGACAGTCCACAAGGTGGACGCTTACAGAATAGCCCCCTTCTGCTGTCGCCCGTTGTCGCTCGCGTCGTTCCCACAACCTTCAGGCAGCGCTCACGCTGTTATCGTCATCATAAAAAAATCATGGTGGCCGCCTACAGGTGCGGGAAATTCTGCTCTACAACCCCCAAAAATTACGGGTTACAAGGGAATACTGGATATATCGAAATTATAGATATGCGTTCTCGCAAGAGTAGCGTGACGTGCGACGGCTCGAACCGCGTATAATCTCAACTTACGATTTAGAAAACAGTTCGTAGCTCCCCTACAGTCACCTCCGTTTTCGGGTTTAAAGGACTGCAAAATGGAAACGGACAATGGATGTCACCGGTAGTTTTCTAGACGGCCTTATTTACGAATTCGTCTGAGTGCACGCTATTCATAATTTGCATCATCTTTATACATATAACATCCAGTGAAGCAGAAGCGCATTTCCCGAAGTTGCTTCTGTATAATAACAGTTTTATTCCCACAATAACTTTCACCCTAAGCAGAATACCGTTCAGCTGGGGTGACTAGAGGTCCGAAAGAGGGCATTGAGTTCGTAATTTCCCTCGAAGGACGTTGCAGTTATCGTAGATATGATGCTACGTAGCCGGCGTTGTCGGTCGACAGGCTGGTCTCGTGCGATGGCTGTTGTCTGGTTTTCCTCGCCAGGAGCACTATCATTCTGCGTGATCGTTGTCCACCGTATGACATTGGTCGTGCGTTTTCGGCGTCCGGGGCAGTCATTGAACTTCTTAGAGCGATTGCCCGGCAGAGCGTGCCTCCCACGAGGCGAAGACTTTGCCGCGATCGCCGGGAACGTCGTGAGCAGCTCGATGTCGGCGCGGCCGCGCGCGGTCGACGATGATGTGGTCGAATTTGTTGGCTCAGTCTGGTTTTGGCTGTCCTTCAACAAATGATAAATGAGGGCTAACACGGCGACCAGCATCAGGAAGACATACACGAGCAGGCAGAAGAAAGCCGTGGGGTCTGAGCCGCGCGCCAATCCAGGGTTCTGCGGTGCAGTGCTCGCCACAGCGGCGCCGCCGGCTGGCCTCACGACCATGAACGGCTGTGGCTGCGGATTCGGCTCCGGAGAAGGCTGCGGCAGAAACGAAAAGAAACGAATAATTTGAAACGGAAGCTTAGTATGCAGCACTTGACGTTCTTACTACCCCGCCGGGGTGGCTCAGTCAGGTAAGGCGTTGCGCTGTTGAGCACGAGAGAGCGGGATCGAATCGCGGCCGCGGCGGCCGCATTTCGATGGAGGCGAAATGCAAAAACGCCCGCGTGCTTGCGTTGTAGTGCACGTTAAAGAACCCCAGGTGGTCAAAATTATTCCGGAGCCCTCCACTACGGCGTGCCTCATAATCAGAACTGGTTTTGGCACGTAAAACCCCAGAAAGAAGAAGAAGACGTTCTTACTAATTACTAATGTTGATTCATGCCGCTTAGGATTGACTGTTATATGCCTTCCTATGAGCGACCATTTACCAGTTTTCTTTATCTATACAGCAGAACTTCAATTCTAAGAAAAAGACAACGCAACATACTCGTAGAGCTGTCTACCATACTACCTTATCTAATTTCCGAGATCGACTTGCTGATGTGGACTGGAGTGACGTATGGAGCGAAACAAATTCTGGTGCCGAAAATGATTAGTCTTTGAACAAGTTTCTCGTGGTTTATAATGCTTCTTTTCTCTGTTAAACATTCAGGAGATCAAGAAAGGCCCGCTAACAATGGATGGCCCTTGATCTACTTAGAGCTATCAAAGAAAGTGATAGGCTTTCTAACAAGTTCCTGCAAACCAGATGTCTCACACTGTTAAAAAAAAATTAGGACTTATAGAAATCAATTTACAAATGATAAGAGCGTAGCGAAATACCAATATTATGTCGCACTATTGACTTCATCTAACCAGAATTCGGAGGCTAGATGTAATACGTGGAATTCAGTTTCTGGGATTACATTGGGTAGTAAACACTTAACTGGTCGTAAAGGCATGGAACAGGAAGAACTTGAACTATCAGATGCTTCAAAAAATTTTCCCCTTCTATTGCGCATTCTTTATCAAGCAGACATGACTTATCGCACGTCATGTTTTGTAACGATGACACTATTTTTCTGGATCTCGTTAGAGAAAGGGAGGTTGTTGCCGCTTTCCAAACTCTAAAATATAGCAAAGCTCTGGACGCATCCTGAATACAGATTGACCGAGTAAAATTCGCTATACATGAAGTTGCTCATTGTTTAATGCATACATTAAATACATGTTTATCGACAAGGGTGTTTCGACATGATATGCAGCACACTAAGGAAAAAGTAATATTAAAAAAAATGTCACAGTTTCGCCCTAAGGGCGAAGCAATGAATGCGATAGCAACACAGCAATGTCATACGAAGTAAGGTGAGCGGCTTTGGTAGCAATATGAATTGTAGTAAACATGAGCTGATTAAGTAAGCAGGTGTGCTGCGGCGTAAGTAGACCGACATGAAGAGAGACTCGATGACCACGAGAAGGCGCGTGTGAAACCGTGGTGTTGATGAGAAGCGCTTCCCGTGGGCAGCGCGTGCGAAGGGACACACCTGTAGTGCTGCACTGCCGATCCGGGCAGCATTGCATGTGTAGCGCGCGTTGGAAAATGTGGCCCGACTATTACTAACTGAATGAACAAGCGTGGTGTGAGCGCGCACAAACAAACAGGAATAGATCACACAGAACGACTGCAGACAACGACTGTCAAAACGCTGGTAGCGAGCGTATATACGCCGCAGCGGGCGAAGGTACGTGCGGTCTATCGCTTCAACGGAAACTGAGCGGCGAACGCACGGCGCATAAAAGTCAGAGCCGTGTGGAGATAAGAGACGGTGCGGACGAGCGACGAGCGCGGTGGTTGGCAGCGTAGAAGTGCGCCCCCCCCCCCCCCCCCCCCGCTCCCTCCGGCGCTGGCCTCCCGCTTCCTTGCTTGCGCGTGGGTGATTGAGTGCGTTCGCTCTCCGTGATAGCGCGCGTCCCCGCACGCTTCCGCTCGGGCATACGGCGCGCGGCGAAGATTTTATCTATAGGGAACCTCACGGCGACGACGACGGCGACGGCAGAAATCCGGTAGAAGTGTCCATATAATTGCTATCGCAATAAAAATCGATAGAAATGAACCATCAAATTATCGCCCTGTATATATATTGACTACGTTTTCGGAAGGATTTGAACGGGTAATTCTTAAACGCCTTTCATCTTTCATTGAACGCCAGAAAATTATTAATACGGAACAATATTGATTAGAGAAAGGAAAGTCTACGGAGCTTGCACTCTTAGCTCAAAAAGAGTATATTTTAAACAACATTGAAAATAAGAACTTAATTCTGTCTATTTTTTTAGATTGTACAAAAGCTTTTAAGTCCTACTCAAGAAGCTTCACTATACTGGTGTTCGCACCACAGCCCACCCATTGATATCATCATACTTACTACACAGAACACAGTTTCTCGAGGTAAATAGCTGCTGTTCATCCTCGGCAAGACCGCTAACTTCGGAATCATTTTGGGTCTATTTATTTTTATTCTATACATTATTAGATCACCCACATTGACAAATCCGCACATTAGATAATTTACGCCGACCGACACAAGTTTGTTATTTCCCGGCCAATCTAGCATTTTATATCTAAGTACGCAAATAACACGCTGGCGCCAATTGGAGACTGGTAGATTGAAAACAATTTGAAACTGAATGTTAACAAAGCCAAAGCAAAAATGTTTAGAAGTAGAAACAAATATTTTCAGATGCCGCATCTTCTTTTAAGTAGTAGAGAAATTAAAGCTGTTCAATCCATTAAAACTTTAGCAGTATACCTTTTGCAACACCTCTCATGGAATGCAGAGATTGATTATCTAATACCACTGTCACACGAGCACGCAAAAACTCTCTTACGTAAGCGGTCGTTTACCAAGCTGAAAGAATTTTGAATGAAGAGGTGTTGCGGAGCAGACACACGGCGCCGACGAACTTCTTTAGTGTTTCCTTCTGGACACACTACCGAAACCGTGGCGCTAGCGTTCCAAACAATATCGGCAAAAAAAAAAAATAAAACTATGTATCTCTAAATATAAAATGAGAACTTATTGTTTACACGTTTTTCAAATAAATTTAACTTAAGAAACATTAATATAATGATTTATTGTAGTAGTTTAAAGAGCGTCATCACGTGACATCCCCAGCCCGTTCGACCTGCTTTATTAACAGTGTTGCCAGGTCCGACGAGGCGGCGTAGCCAAAAGCTAGAGAAGTTGTAGCCCAAATGTAGCCAACCACAAAAAAAGTGCAAAAAAATTCGTAGCCAAATATAGCCATTTTTATTTGCAGTTTTATTTGTGTATACATTTTCGCATTCTACTACAGCAATCCTTTTTTGCACAACCTGTCGTAACAAAATTTCCGTGCCACCGTAACGGTTGGCCCTTGACATCAACAACAGCGACGTTATGCTTGCACAGAACACTTTTGGGTTGGCCCGTGAAGCTTTTAAGTTCCAGCCAATCGCTGCCGAGGGCGAATTAGTGCTTTTGTTCTATGACAGAGAGTACTAAGTTATTATTTTGAGTTATTTACAGTAATATTACCTACTAACTCTGCTTTTTAGCTGTCGTGAATGCAAGATAATGTTTAGCATCACCGATATCTCACAACATCTCTGCCTACGGCGTAGAAGTACAGCTGCCCAGCGATTTGCGACGGCGACGTGCTCACGGCTATTTTTTGATGAGTTGAAACAAGTCTTTCGCGCTATGATACCTCGTGTCATTTGTCTCATCGTCCTATCCTTGTTTTCTCGTTTTTTTTTTCAGTTAGCTTGCCCCGGGTAGCTGGTACACACATGCTCTATATAGTGTCCATTAACATCACCCTGACCGCCATCTTAGGTCTCTAGCAGGGCAAGAACATGCGTTAAAATAATGTAACAGACAACAGATGCCATTCATTGTCTTAATCGGTGTAAGCGAAGCTTTAAAAGATTACTGCGCAAAACGGCACACCATAGTAAGAAGCGCGCAGTCATTTTCGGCGACGAGCACGTCCCGAACGTAACTCGCTCTAAATGGTAAAATCCGCCGAGGCGTACATATAGCAAAGGTAAACAAAAAATGTATAACAGTGGTTATGCTGTGAAAATCGGTTACTGTCAAAAAGCAAACCATGTTGCTGTGCTAATAAAGTTTTAGAATAGGGGCTCCCAAAGTTTCGGGCCACAAAGAGCTTTGCGGGTGTTAGCGTTCGGGCATACATGAGTGAAGAGTTTCAGAACAGGCGTTTGGCGTTTGCGGATAGCGTGCTGCGCTTGCAGCGTCACTACGGCGTCAAAGAAAAGCTGTTATAAATATTAAAATAAAATATATCATTTTTTGATAAGAATAGTAATTTAGATTTTTGTGTTCTCGCGTTTAATTACAATTTAGAACTTATTCTATCAGCAGCAAGCAACTTGTTGCGCTTAGTTTTGAGTAACCCACTTTACGTACCTTCACCCACAGCCAAGTCAATCCGTGTTAGGTCTACGAGTCATGAAATCGACAATTGAATTCGAAACCAGCGGTGTCTAATGAATCTATCTTCATTACACATGTTAGTTGAGAGAAACCGATAACCGCAATCACTTCTCCTAGCTTACGAACTTCATGCGTTACCACGAATCGAGCCCAGCTTGGTGCTTGGTTACAGCTGTCGCTTTCGATAGGCGCCGCCATGTTTGTTAACGAAAGCATTTGGGGCAGCTTTCGGGGCTCCAGCTAAACCCAAACACAGTTCGCGTCTTGCGCATGCACAGTGGCTTCGACGCTATTTCTTTGGGGCCGCAAAACGTTTGATCAAGGCCCCTATTCTAAAACTCTCTAAAAATTGCTGAGGGTTTACGTTATTAGGGCGCCACTTATAGCCCAAACAAAGCCAAGTCGCAGATTTTCCGTAGCCCAAATATAGCCACATAGCCAACTCGTCCAAGCCGACGCCAAAATGTTTTTCCTGTAGCCCAATTTGGCTATATATAGCCAAACCTGGCAACACTGCCTGCTTACGAGAATACAGAAGAAAATGAGCATTACTGGGTTTACTACACCTTCTGCGAGACATAAAATTAGGTGTTATGATGAGCATAGGCGACAGAAAATTACGCATTCGATTATTTTCTTTAATATATGATAATTGCTGGTGCCCACTGGTTTCGAGGCTACTCCTTTTCGGCCTTAAACGAGATCGGCGAACTCCTCTTCCAGAAAAGACCGCTTCTGAAAAGGAGATCGCTCCCTGTCGTGTGTCTGCGGGCGAAACTCTTTTTTTTTTTGGGGGGGGGGGGGGGGGAGGGAGAAGTCTTTTCACTCAAAAGACTTTCGAGTGCCCGTGTGACAGGGGTATAACAGACTATATATCCCGCACAATCAGCTTTATGCGTCGCCACTGTACAGTGTTTCCGCTATCAGTTAATCTGTTTTTATTGCGATAGCAGTTATATGGACACTCCAGGCGCATTTCTGCTGTCGCCGTAGTTGTCGCCGTCGCCGTGAGGTACCGTATAAAGTCCACGGGCGATAAAATATGGCCGCGCGCCCAATGCTGTATGTGCGAGTGAAAGCGTGTGAGGGTGAACCGCCGATCGCGGCTCAATTTCGCGCACGCAATGGAGGGAAACGGAAGAAAGCTCGCCGTATTCCGTCGCGCGCAACGCTCTGGGGGGAGTGTAGGGAGCGTGGGGTTGGGGTTCTACTGCTGCTGCGGGCACTGCTGCTGCCGCGCTTGCTGACTCCAGCATTTTGACAGCTAGTTTCCGCGGTCATGAGTTCATGTTTGCTTGTGCGCGTGTGACACCATGCTTGGTAATTTAGTTAGCGTTAATTTAGTTAATCCTTACTTCGTATAGCTGTCCACTAATTTGCTATCGCAATCGGTGCCTTGCCTTTCGACCGAAACTGAGACTTTTTTATTTTGTACGATTCACTTTTTTCGCTGCACTAGCTTACTGAACACTAAGTTGGGCGAAGACAATCGCAGATAATATTAAATAGTATGTTTTTTGTGAAAAAAAGAACTATCAATTAGGCACCTTTGCAACGTCTCCTACCTTTCCAACACACAAACCCTGTTTCAGAAACTCCGTATTCTCCGCCTTTATAGATTAGAGAAATAAAGAACGACAACTTTTGAATTCACTTGGCACAACTTCAGGGTATACGACCGGGTACATCACTCGTAATCCTGAGCGCTGCTAAACACACCGTTGATGCAAAATACACCGTTGCCGCAAGAACTAAGGGGAACAAATGCTTCAGTTCCGAATTCCCACACTCCTAAATGAATTCTGATTTAGCCATAACATGAATATTGCTGCCTCTTCATTTAAACACTTACATGAGATATTCTTGTGAATGGCAAATTCACCCCCTGCTCTGGCCAATAGTATTGTTTGTCATTGCATTGCTTTATTAGAATGTTTCTGTACGCTAGTATATTGTCCAAGCTCGCATTTATTGCTATACATCCTAATTTTTTTCCCCTTTCGATGACTGAACATTAAGCCGGTCGTACGTTCTCTAAGTAGAGTATAGGTAATGTGTATAAGCTATACGATTTTCTTAATATACGTACAATGTCTTCATTTTTTAACTAATTTATAATGGGGGTGACTGTGTATAAATTGTTATGCGCTCATGTATGGGTGCATTATTAGTCATTTAGATGCCGGTCCAATGCCTGTCTTTCGATGTCAAGATGTTCATTGCTGCCCAAGAAGGGGGCGGCCATCTCCATCAAGCTGCTCAGTGCAATAGCTTTTATGCGGCTGCTTCGTCCTTTTAATCAAGGAAAAATAAGTTGAATTTAATTTATCACTAAGACTTTACTGTGCGAAATATGCGATTGCACATGCGACTGTCATCTACTTTTCATTTGTGAAGGTGTACCGTTCTGTATTTTATATGAGCAGAGGGCAAGCCGACAAGCAGTCATGGTCGCAGCGTTGACCCTGCCGCTTTTCCCGGCCTCATACAGTACTTATTTTGCCTTTTGTAACAACTGATGCCTGTGAAGCTCGTGATAATGGAGCTTATTACGCTCAGAATCCTCAGCGCAAAACCTTGTGGCATGACACTGAGGGTATGCCCATGTCTTACAAGTACACTGAGGGTGAGCCCAGCACCATCCTTTATTCGCGACATAATGTGGTGCAGCTGCAGCATAGAGGTAAAACACCTGCACTAGCACAAAACAATTCAGGACTGTTTCAAGAAGGGCAAATGACTGATGAGCTATACTGACGGTTCTGAAATTTCGGCAGACACTTAAGACGTGGCCCCTTTGTGGTCATGTCAGCAGAATTAGGTTGCTATGAAGTGGCTAGCTGAAGTGTGAATAAGAATAAAGTGTGGAAAACACATACAAAAAAAAGAACTCACTTCTGCATCCTGTGCGGGCACCAGAGGATCTTGGCTCCCTAGCTTCTTAGGAGGATCACAAACGGGACGAGGCACGGCTTCAATACCGCCACTGCCCTTCTGATTTGCCGGTGTCGCGGTCTGCTCTTTAGACTGTGAGGGTAACGGTCGCTTCTGCGTCTCAGCCGCCGCGTTTGTTGGCGAAGTGACGTAGACGCTTAGGTTTGAGTCCTTGATTCTTGCTTTCTGTGTCTCGTCCATGTCTTCTTCGTCTTCTTCTTAACTTGTGAGAGATTGGCACACATCCACAGCGGAGAATTGACCAGATAGATGTATAAAAGTTTTATATGAATCTAAAGCAGAAAATAATTCACATGCATACAACGCATGCACATCAATATATAAAATCATTATATAAATAAATAAGGAAGAACACCACCATAGCCTGCAAGTCAAACCACCCTCGAGTACGAAGTGCCATAAAAAAGTTTGCAGGAGATCGGTTTGAGGAGTCATGGTTTTTGTAGTCCACACCTGAAGTGAGCTATTGCCATGTACATTGGGCTCCTGCGTTATTTCTTTCTTCTGTCCTCAGCAGCTCACTCAACATATCGAAGTGTTAACATAAAACAAAATAATTACTCTGAGGAAAGAAAAATGAAAAAGAAACACCCTTTCCGGAAAAAGAAATGAATTGGTGCGTAATTGGGCTAGTAAGACTGCCTAAAACAATAGCATAAAAAGGTATTCAAGAAAGCGTTGAAAGACCACATCAATAAAAAAGGTGGTCCTAACGGAGTTTTTTTTTTTTTTACTGGTAGCATTTCCGGAAGTCTTAGTTATCATCAAAAAGTTTCAAAACATTAAATGCGTGTACAAAGGAAACCCGCCGCGGTGGCTTAGTCAGCTAAGGCGTGCACGAGATCGCGGGATCAAATCCCGGCCGCGGCGGCCGCATTTCTATGGAGGCGAAATGCAAAAAACGCCCGTGTGCTTGTGTTGTAGTGCACGTTAAAGAACCCCAGGTGGTCAAAATTAATCCGGAGGCCTCCACTACGGCGTGCCTCATAATCAGAACTCGTTCTGGCCCGTAAAACCCCAGAAAGAAGAAGAATGTACAAAGAAAGGAGAACAAAAGAGGTTTATGAGCGCTTCTGAATAAAAGAGAGAGACTGTGAAGGCGCAGGCGCACGCCTGCGCGTTCACTATGAGAGAGAGAAACTTTATTTTGAGGGGGCACGGGAAGAGATGGATTCCCGTGTTGGGTGGAGCCCTCAGTCCAGCGGTGGTGGCAGCACTTTCAGCTCTGGGCATCAGCTTTCATTCGTCTTCCAATGCCGAGCTGGTCAGCACCGTCGGCCACTGCATCTTCCTTGCGTTTCGAATGGGAATGGGGTGGGGCACTGGTGGAGGCTCCCGGAGAGCTTTCCTATTTGTAGAATGCGTTTCTGACATCGCTTTCTACAAACACGTCCTAGGTAACTTTTCAAGCCAGCGCGTGATGTTTTGACTATAGACCTACACCACGGCGCTACGTCACGAAAATGCGGTGGCGCTGTCGTCGGAATTCAGTTTCGCTTGGTAGGCACTCCGCCGCCGAGCCGCCGCCCGTGTCGCGCCTACCACAGCAGCCGCTGGGTTTCGCGGGTGGTTGTGCGGTTCCATCTGTGAGGTCTTTATTCTACGATTTTACAATTAAAGAAACGCAGTATGTGGATGAGCTGAGTTGCGTCGAAATACGCAAGAGACTAAAGTTTTCATAGGTATCCTGTTGATGAAAACAGTCGCAACCAATAGGCCGCTGCGGTAAAAAGCGAAAGTTGGATTATGATACCAGATCATCCATCATGCGCAAAACATTTCGTAACATTTCGTAGCTTCTCTTTTATTTTGATTGGCGTGCATTAGCCGATCTTAGGATCATATACGATCTTAGGATCCTTATTAGCGTGCCATTATAATTGCTTGCCGCACTGTGGGAAAGCTAGATTAGGATTAGCCTTGAATGCAGGTCGAGCGAGCAGATGCCCCACAAAACACGTCACATTAGAATTTGTTTTCATCTCAAAGAATTGAGCCACCAGCAGTGTAAATATCCTATCACATGTTCAGATACGCAGGCAGCAGGGTCACAGCTGCGTTTATTGCAGTGTGGAAGTCATAAATGCGCCTACACGTGTCAGTTAAATTTCGAGCGCGAAACAAAATGTACAGTGTTAGTACAGAGTTGGAGCGATCGGACGGCCGCGTACAACAGCTAGCTCACATTGCGCGGGCCTACACAGGCGGCGTCTCCGTAGGGCCGGTACCTTGCCGGTCCCATCGCCGAGGCGATCGCTTCTATCGCCGCTCACGGCGACGTAGAAATCAGCTACAGCTTGTTTTTAACATAAAATAGTTCTTAATAGAAAAGCTATCTCGAATTTGCGCGTGTTTCGTAAAGCAGCGCCCAGTACTAAACCACCGGCGCGATCCGGAGCAACGATCCGACGGCATTTCGTCTCGCAGACGGAAACCGAAGCACCGGCCGTCTCAGCGAGGCGGCTCGGCTGGCTTGTAAGTACTAAGTTTCGTTTGTTATTCGCACCAACGACACCGACAAAACCGATTCATTTAACCCCACATTAATCGTGTTGTCGAAAATAAGCGCACAATGATGAGCAGCAGGCCAGGCCGCAAGCGCCGTCGGCCGTCACTGCGGCGGTCAACGAGCTAGGCCTAGCGTCCCGTTCGGCCGTATCCCGATGGGGGCGAGATGCAAGAACGTGCATTGGGTGCACATTAAAGAGTCTCACGTAGTCAAACTTAATCCGGCGCCCCCATTACTGTGTGCTTCATAATGAAATCGTGGTTTTAGCTCCCCCACCCCATTAAAAAAAATGCGCCATCCGCGCGTGCAAGCGGTGGCGGCGAACGTGGGCGGAGCCAAACGTTGGGCGGAGCCTACGCGACGTCGCTATAGGGCCTAAAATATATCGACGGTGCCTACCGCTGTTTACAAACATGGTGTAGGTCTATACCACCTGTTAGTTCACAGGGCTTTCAATGTCATTTCACTTTTGCTTGCAGCGCAACTACTCACCCCTTCCTTACGTTACGTATACATTACGCCGTGTTTTCTGCCCATGGCATGAAACAACCTGGGAACATATTCTCTGAAGGTCACTTTCGGCGATACCACTTTCAGTGCACGCTGAAAGTGGCTCGTTGCAGCCAAACCGCATGAGCTTATTGGCTGGTTGAGCACTACGTCACGCGAAAGCGATAGTATCGCTGAGAGTGATCGTCCGAGAATACGTCCCCAGCCCATTTGCGTATGCTTCTGCAATATTCATTAGCTTACAACATAATTTCCCATCGCTACTTTCCAACCGTGTTACACATGTGTGCGACCAGTTGTGGAACGTACGATGCCGAACGAGTGTTTACTAGGCTGATCGTACTAACGTACTAGGTTCATCAGCAAATTATCCAGCGGGTGAATAAAGTACTTGTACAGATGCAGCCACACTTCCCCAGTGCAGCCGGACAACACCGGCATGCAATGAATCTGTGCCATCCCTTGGAAAAGTCGTTCTGCCGGCACTTCGTGAACGAATGGTAAGGATCTTTATGTAGTCGAGCAGCTATAGCATCCTATCTTTCACTGGTCGTGCTATTTATTTATAATGGTGTGTCTAAACATTGGGCATGAAAACGCAAGTGTATCATTGAAAGCCTATTTACACCTTTAATGGATACCATTTGACGGTTGGGATTGCATATAACGGCTCATTTGTACTAAGCGCACAGTAATTGCGCTTGTGCAGATGTGAGCCATTCGTTTAAGATAATGATATTTGCAGCAACGGACAACGTAGCCTGACATGGCAGAGTTTTGGAGAGCTTGATCTTGATTAACTGAGATCCCAAATGGTTATTGTCACATCTAATGGGCGCTATAAGCAGGCGCCCATATCACTTTATTAGTTCCGAAGTATCACAAGGGAAAAAATGTAGAACTAACAAAACAGCGGTTTAGTTCTGAAGTGGAAGCCATGATGCAGGATATAATGCTCACCGAGTATTACGCGGTGAGATCGCGGATATGTGAAGTGTACGTCTCCATTTCTGCCCATAAAGGTGATTTACTGGTGACCCAGAAAGTAAACAGAGCACGCGAGCCAAACTGCATGCATATACGTAGCATGCGCAGACAAGATCTGCGGTGGTCCCTTGATACGCTTCTGACCGCTGCCCCAGCAATGGCGCAGGCGAAGGAACACTCATTATTGCGATAGCACATTGAGATAGTGCGAATGCACCTCGAATGCTCGAGCTGCATTTACGCCATCGGCGCTACCGCCGTTGTTGTCCTTCTGTACCGTTGACGGCGCATGCGCGGCCCGCCCGCGGAGACTTAGAAGCTCTCCAGTGAGGCGGAGTGTGTTTAGCTGTAAAAACGACGTAGCGAAGTGGACGCACCTGAACGCTGCGCTCTGATTATTATTATTATTATTATTATTATTATTATTATTATTATTATTATTATTATTATTATTATTAGTTAAGTACAGGTGATGCATACGATTAAGTAAGTGAGAAGGAAGACATTCGATGATTCATTTATTTATTTCCTGAAATGCCCCGGTAATGGGTACTACATGAGGTTACATGAGGTTAGTATATATCTGTTGCGAACCTTAAGTAAACCCCCCGAAAGCTACGTGCCACGGGCCATACATTGGATACAACCGCGACCATCGCCTCGGTGGCGGATTTATACAACAGCGCCCTGCCTTCCGCGGCTGTAGCGTGAGCGTTGTGCGCACGCACACTATATACGTGCATTAACGTTCCTGCTGAGCTGCTGTGTGCATGCTCTGGTCTGAGCAGCAAACGTCAAGCTAACGTTACGTAGAATTTCACAGGGTATACGGACTAACGCCGATGGTTTCCCGCGGGTCTCATCTCGTGCAACTTCGAGCCAACTGCGACGCTTCCAACGCCACTGGCGGGGCTCATCACGCCAGCGTTAATTGTAAGTCGCCTCGTAGTTGTCAAGATGCTGTTCTATCTGCCCAGCAGGAGTTTCCCTCTTCGCTGCCTCCGTCGATCGAACGTGCCGCAAGCACTGCGCTAAGCCTTGTTATCGATGTCATTGCTTCGCCTTTCGGGCGAAACAACCAACTTTTTTTTTTCCAGCGGTCGACGCTAGGAGAGCTTTTCGCACTTGCGGAAGCCATTTGTCACCGACAAGCAACTCTTCGCAGAAGCGTTTGCTCGCTACACGCGAGGTGCGCGTAACAACTGGCTGAGACTATATCGCCTTGCCGTGTTTACGAAACTACGATTCCTTGGACATTTTAGAAAATGAGAGCGTAAAATACGATGCTACAAGAACGTTTGAAGCCAGAGGGACGAGAATTACCCAAATTTATGTTCTATACCCATCGTTCCCATGGCAGCCCGTCGATCGTCGCGCCACTGTTTCCTCTAATATATCTTTCTATGGAAGCTTTATGACGTTGAAGAGCGAAAAACGACCGGACAGCGGCAACTGGGCTGCACTTCGAATCAGTCGCTTTTGTGTCCCCTGGACCAGCACATGCTCCTTTCACCGGGACGAAGCTTGAGCTCCAGCCCAAATTCGATGCCACCTATTCAAACACACGTAATAAAACACAGAGATTTTTTCTCTTAGATAACCACTGGGCCGAGTTTAAGGAAATTAGTTTTACTTGTGAGAGAAAGATATATTCTAGTGACACTTAGAAGCGCAATTTCAATTTAAGACCTGAATTTGTTTACAAAAAGAGCGATATATTGGCAATTGTAAAAAGAAAATTAGGCACAATGTTTACATATGTGTTACTCTTCATACAAGAACAGATATCGCAGTTCATTAAACTGCATACGATAGAACATGCACAGCCGACACATACTATATATTAATTTATATGTGACGTTCATTCTTTACAATGTGCAGAAGGGATTTGCAGAACTCCTACTCACATAGTAGTAATGTACCTAAGAGTCATATGTATATTACAATTTTGACCACTTTAGACGTAAAACTATATGAAGTTTACAAAATTGTGATATCATTTTTTATTGCTGAGTTACAGAGTTGTAAGCTTGATAGTAGGTGATTTCAATTTCCCAGACATTATGTGGAAAAATGCCTCGGCTTGTCTTAGGCAGAATTCAGCAGAATGCAGAGAACTTTTAGATCTATGTCATGATTTCAACTTCACCCAGCTTGTTCTCAATCCCACACGCACGACTCGCACTTCTGAGAACATTTTAGACCTAATACTCACCACATCACCCGATTTAGCTTCTTCTCTAACATATTTACTGGGAATCAGCGACCATTCTATAATCCACTTCACTTTGCGAGCACAGGTTTCCACTAAGAAACAAATTAAGGTCATTCAGGATTACAGCAAAGTAGACATCAATGCTATAAATCGGGAATTACAGGTCTTTGTGGACTATTACTTCTCTGGCTTCGAGCAGCGATCAGTTGAAGACAACTGGTTGCCCTACAAAACCAAGTTGTTGTCCCTGGTTGACCAGTTTGTGCCAAAAAGAAAAGGTTCAATAATTCCTTAAAAAGATTGCGCAACAAAAAGAAGCGGGTATTCAGGCACGCAAAACTGTCGCACAAAACTGATCGTTGGACGCCTTACATCAACGTGAATCGAGAGTATACTGTACTGCAGTATTAAATGCCGAAAAGACATTTTTCGAAACAACACTTCCGTCGTTATTGTCTTCTAATCCTCGCAAGTTTTGGAGCATAATTAATGGCACGAAACATACGCTTCTTCAGTTAGTTCAGTCCGGCACGCCGGTAGCTTCTGATAAGTGCTGCGCAGTGCTAAACTCTAAATTTTCTACACATTTTCAGAAAGCTGTCCCCACTGTATTAACACTATTCCCAAGCTTTTCTTTCCTACCAATGGACCCTATCGCGATCAATGCTGTTGGTGTTGAGAGACTGATTGATAACCTAAAGCTTTCGTCATCTGCAGGTCCTGATTTCCTTTCATCGAAAATGCTGAAGTGTACGAAAATATATTCATCACTGATTCTATCGAAACTTTTTCAACAGTCATTACAAATGCAGGCGCTGCCCTCGGACTGGAAGGTAGGGAAGGTGGTTGCCGTGCATAAGTCAGGTGATGTACATTCTCCTGATAATTACCGTCCCATCTCGTTAACGTGCATTGCTGTCAAAATATTAGAGCACATAATTTACTCGCACCTTATAGATTTTCTTGAGTAGAGCACTGCACGGGCCGATTTTTGCGGCCCGGGCCCGGCCCGGGCCCGTTTTTACATTGGGCGGCCCGCCCGAGCCCGATAAAAACTTTTATGGCGAGACCCGGGCCCGGCCCGGGCCCGGAAATAATCTACGTAACCCGCCCGGCCCGGCCCGCCACCCCTTTACCTTAAGCCCGAGCCCGGCCTGAGCCCGACTCGAAACCGGCCCGAACCCGGCCCGAGACCGAAAAATACATGTTTTTCAGAGTTGAGAAGCCCGAGAAGAACTCGCATAAAGCCCGAGCCCGGCCCGGGCCCGCGTCAAGAAACCCGAGCCCGGCCCGAGCCCGTGAAAAAACTCATCTACCCACCCCGGCCCGGCCCACGGGCCGGGCCGGGCCCGGGCTTTCGGGTAAGCCCGAGCCCGTGCAGTGCTCTATTCTTGAGTTCAATAGTTTTTTCAGTAATTCCAAACACGGGTTCCGAAAAACATTTTCGTGCGAAACGCAACTGCTATCTTTTACTAATGACCTGTTCATTTATGCAGACCTGGGATTTGAAACAGATTGTATATTCATTGATTTCGCGAAAGCTTTCGATTCGGTTTCGCATGCCCTGCTCATCTTCAAACTTAGTCAGCTTAATATAGATCCCAATGTGGTAACACGGATAAAACAATTTCTGTCTAACCGCACCCAGTACGTGACAACTAATAACGTCTCTTCTGTCCCTACTGCAGTAACATCTGGCGTCCCGCAAGGGTCCGTTCTTGGTCCTTTGTTCTTTTTAATCTACATCAACGACCTTTCTTCCTGCGTTTCAACTTCAACTATCCGGCTATTCGCAGATGACTGTGTAATCTACCAAAAGATCACTAACCCAACAGATTCGCTTGAACTTCAATGTGACCTCGACAGTGTCTTCGTTTGGTGCACTAATTGGCTCATGACACTCAACCCAACTAAATGCAAAATCATGCGTATATCTAGGCATTCTTCTACTCAAAGCATGCCTGCCTACTTCCTTAACAATGTTTCTTTACCCCCCACTGACTGTTATAAATATCTCGGCGTTCATATTATGTCTAATGTGTCCTGGGATATTCATATTGAATATAAGACAATGTGAGCTGCATGCTTGGTTATTTGCGTCGTAATTTTTCTACTGTCCCATTTCCCGCTAAGGTAATGCTTTATAAAACCCTCGTCCGCTCAAAATTAGAGTCCGCATGCGCCATATGGGACCCGAGTCAATCATCCCTCATAATTTCCCTTGAAGCAGTTCAGAATCGCGCCGCGCGTTTCATCCTGTCAAACTACTCCCGTCATTCTAGCGTCACATCCATGAAAAGAACATTAAATTTACCGGACCTTTCCCTCCGTCGCAAATGCTCCCGCCTGAATCTTTTTCATACAATATACCATTACAATCAAGTGTTGAAACATGCTCTATTTTCACCACCTTGCTACGTTTCAGCTAGAACCGATCACCTTTTCAAAGTAAGCTTGCCATTGTGTCACACTAACTTATATCATGATTCTTTCGTCCCAAGAACAAGCACTGAATGGAACCACCTTCCCTCCTCCATTGCTGCCATTGCAGACGCAGAACGTTTCAAGATCGCCTTGGAAAATGTCTTGTAACTCATTATCTGTTATTTAACTGCATACGTTTGTAATATCATACCACTGCTTTCTGTAGTGCCTTCGGGCCTTGAAAGTATTTATAATAAATAAATAATAAATAAATAAATAAATAAATAAATAAATAATAAATAAATAAATAAATAAATAAATAAATAAATAAATAAATAAATAAATAAATAAATAAATAAATAAATAGTATCGTCTTCTGGAAGTTTGCAACTTTCAACACTTCTTATATATATATAAAGATTACAACCTAAATAAATATCTGCTTCTAACGGTCGCTACGTTTTAACTTTTTCTTTAAAATGTAAGAAAACTTTATGAAATGTGGTGCAGTGGTGGTCGAGCACACCGATTTCTCATTTCCCATGTATTTAGATAACAGTCCCCGAGCTAAAGCTTCCTCGTAAGCGGTGCGCGCACTTCACTCCTCAAAGGTGAATAGGAATCACCACGCCAACGCACGCCGCGACCTATCGCCGGTGAAACAGCTATTTCTGCCCGAAAAAAAAGGTGGTTGAGTATGTTTATGAAACATTGGCTAAAAAAACCAACGACAACCCAACTTGACAACAGTGTTTATCTAGATGTGGAAAGTTGATTGAGGCGCTTATATAAAATGGACTGCATTATTTTCGTATGTCATGGGGGCAGGTTTCGGAAGAAGTGCTTTATGGGCGGCAAAAATGTGTTTTGATATGAAGCTTTCCTTTCAAGTTTCTCGCAAAACCACAGACAAAAATAATGATTAACGCCACAGTGTCACTCTTATATCTAATTCTATGCGACACGCATGGCTCCGTGTTTGAAGTTTCTGAAATTGATTGAAGATAAACCATTCGGATATGCGAAAAAAAAAAGAAACGTTTTGCGCGAAGCCAGTTCTCGTCACCTATACAGCACTTCATTATAAGGAAGATAATGCGAAATTTCAAGTTCGCTGTTTTGCAATATGTTCTTACAACTGAGCAGGCGTTAAAGAATGAATGATTGTCACAAATGCTCTAATTGTTGTCTTGAGGAAAGGACAGTATATCATGAAAGCTGTACTGGCCTTCAAGACAGAACGAATTCGGTCCCGTTCATTCTGTTCTGCGCACTATCATTCGCAGAAGTTCCTTCAAGCCACGTTGGAGAACCGGCGGCCGTCGTCTTCTCGCTGTCTCCAACGCGTCGTACCGAAACGCGAAACGGTGCGGTCGTGGTCTCCTGCCCGATCCATCGTGGAGCGGTCGTCGTATGATCGGCGTTGTCGAGAAGCGGGGTACCCTTGAGCAGCGATTGATTCTCGCGGATGCGTGCGTCCTTGAACACTTGGAATACGATCACAAACAGGGTCACGATCAGAACGATGACGTAGAAAAGCACACAAAGCAGACAAGCCAGGTCTTTCTTGGGCGCACTGGCTACCGCGTTTGGCGACGGGAGGGTCTCCAGATCGCCAATTGGCACTTTGACACTGGCATCGAACTGGTAGACGCCGGGTTTCTTGTTGTGCGAACCGGAAGTAGCTTTCGGACTGTCCATTGGTTGCGAGGCAGGATGGTATTGCACGTAAGATGTCGCCGACCTGTCGTGGCCTGGAGATACGACTCCTGCTTCGACGTAGGGTGGCGAATTTACATCCATGTTGTCCTTCTTCTTCGTCGTCGTCGGTAGAGATCCAACACACTTTTACGCCGATAGTTGTTACGGGTAAGGCTATTTTTTGCAGCACCTGTCGCAAGTAGTCTCACTGTCACGCTTTCTCAAATAGGCCAAGAAAGGAACAAACAGGTTCCGGAAATACTCAAGTCCCGCTTGCCTGAGGTTCGAGATACGTACCTACTCCACATCCAAGCCTCGAGGTTCCCGCGTCACGTGTAGCTACAGCCACAGGCTAGGACGTGTAAAAAAATCTTTGTGTCATGTAATACATGACACAAAGATTGAGCAGTTGAAGTGTAGCGCATCAAACTTGAGAAATTCAAGCATCGCACCATGGGACGTTACACTAACGAGAAACACTAAATCAATGTGACGTGACGTATGTTTAGCATTGGCGTCACGATGGCACCGTAAATGTTGCCAAAACTTGCCATGTTCAATGTTTGGTCTTTTGGAACGCTACGCAGTCCACTTTTGCCGATAAACAATTACCTAAGCCCTAGCAGTTGCCGTCAATATCTATGACGTCACGGCGTGCTGATGCGCGAACTTCAAGGCGGCGACGGCAGCCATCTTTCCCTATTGCACCTTTTCTGGCTTAGCATGCCTCTTATGGCGGTAACAGTGACGTTTTTCGTTATCGCAGACCATTTTTTTAACTACTACACGTTAAATCAGTTTTCCCGTAGTGTCCCTTTAAACAGCAACAACGAAACCAACAACAACAAAAAAGGCAGATAAAATTAAGGAGGATTATTCCTAGCGCGAGGATGCCGTACTGTTGCTTTCTTTTACTCAAATGTGTTTGACACTGCGCCCGATTCTGGGCAGATACCCCACAGTCGATATATATCATTTTCTGAGCTCGTCATCATTATCCCTGCGGCAATATCGGCCCTTATTACGAGCATGAGCTGTTTGTATGCAGGGCTGCAGCGTGGGAGATCGAAGAGGAAGAGCGGAGAGAGGGCTTCTCGTCCTAAAGCAGGTGGATTTTCGGGTGCATAATTGGCTACGTACCCATTCGGGCAAAGACCGGGCAGAAAATGACATAATTCCTTAGAAAAAGCTGAGCAGTAGTATATATAAAGAAATGACGATTTCTGTTTGTTGAATATCAACGGAAAAGCGAATGCTGATTCCACAGTTTTACTGAATATATTCTTAGATCATCCATTGTTATTACTTCTCCACGCCACTATGCCGCTCCTAGCTGTTTTACTATTTGAGGAAGTGCGCTTTCCTTTATCTCATTGTAGGCGGCGGCATCTGGCAGAGCATATGAGGTATCAGTTCGTCGGCTATACCGCTGCTATAATCGGTGCCATACAAACTGGAGCGTGCGGAGGCACCGCTGTTTGTGAAGTGAAAAAGGCGAAGAAAACCAGTCAGGCCATTTCATGGGTGCGAACCGGTGGCATCTCTTAAATGCCCGGTACTGAGGATATTTTGACCTTCGGTATACATCATTGCGGCAAGATTTTAAAAAACTTCCGCCCAAGAGGCAGGTCATGTGTATTCAATAAGACCAATTTTCATCCTCTTAGACTCCCTTGGCACATCAGATGGTGTTTAACAAGAAAATTGAAACTTTCGTTTATGCGAATGCATTGCGGGATACCAATGCTTAATTTGTATTCCCACATCTTTGAATTGGCTTCTTACCCTAAAAGTTACCATTGCAATCAACACGAAACTGTGGAACATTTCTTTATTGAATGTCGTAGGTTCGACGTGAAAAGAAAACGACTTCTGGCACGGCCCGTTCGCCAACTTGCATTGGTCATTCGCTCCCAGCGATATTATCTTTTTGGGTGTCGGCATTAGGATGCTGCAACAGGAATTCATGTGATGCCATATTTAATTTTGTTAGTGAAACAAAAAGAATACAATGTTAATTTTATCAGTGTTCTTTTTCCTCACTATGGAAATAGAAATATTAGCTTCAAATTTGAATGTACTCTAGCCTTGAAATTGATTGTAATGATTAGTATTCATTTAATATCTCATTCTTAATTGACAAAATTAAATTTAAGCTTTCTTCGCTTTTCACTTAGTGCCGCGCAATTCATGGTCGATTCCCCGTAGTTGGTTGAGCCATACCCATGCACACCAAATCAAACCAAGCCGCGTTCAGGCTACTACAACATATAGTGCACGATTCCAGTGAGATTTCTGTGGACTCTAGAGCGTCCCCATGATCAGGCCTTACACGTGTAGGTTTTATGCTGTGATTTATTGTTTGATTGGGCGCAACAGAGATGCGCTCAGTGGTACTACTTTGTCGCTGGTGGGGAAAACGGATTTATTTTACAAATCAAATACTGGCTTCCGGACCTAGGTTGGTCTCGCATCTCCTGTATCAGGGAATCTAGGCAGGAATCCATGATATAGGAGAGGAGTGAATTAAATTCGAGGCCATGAGCTCACGCGCGGAGACCATCCGGGTATGTAGGTCATAATATTTGTCTAGGAAGGTGGCTTCTTCGAATGTCTCCTGTGGCCATGCACTTCCAAAGAAAAGGTGCCGCATCGACCACTTCTAGTTTTTTCGGCAAAAATTTTGTGCTTTAAAAGCTGGAGCGTCCCGTCGCGATACCGACCCAGCCCTCGTGAAAGGTAGTGGCGTAGGCAAAAAAAAAAAAAAAAAATGCGAAACCTTGCACTAGGTGGCGCAAAGCTCAAAACGCAGCGAAGCTAACCGACTGATTGCGTCTCTTGGTTGTAGCTAGGTTGAACTTGGCTATGTCGATGTTTAAACTTGGTTGTAGCTAGGCCACAACCAAGTTGTGCCCTCATGCCACCGCCAACCTATCGCCGCCGCCAAAGCTGGTATGACGTCATGCTCCCCCGCACCGTCGCGCTACCGCCGCGTACCTTTCCAGTACTACTACAGCCTTGTTGTTTTCACTGGAAGCGCCGGCGGATCAAGAAGAGAAGAAGAAGAAGCGTCGGCAAGCACGAGAGGAGAAAACGGGGACTCTCGCCTGTTAGCAGGGTCTTCACGGCCCGTATCAGTGCTATTAAAAGCCTTTCTCCATTATATCGACGGAATCGAGTTATTCTGCGGCTTCTGTACGCCATAATTCCACAATTTCGGTGCCGAAGCCCGGGATAGACCAACCGACGGCTACGAGTTGCCTGCAGGAAAATGGAGAAGCTCAAGGCGAAGCGGACTTCACGACGATCCTTGAACAGTCGGATCATCAACGAGGCAAGTGCCCTTTTTCGTAGCGACTCCACAACGCATGAGCAGCTCGACTCCATCTACGAGAGGCTGAAGGCAAATAATTACGAACTAAACAAGATAAATTTGGAGCTAGAGAGCCTAATCACGGACGAAGAATTCCAAGCCGAGTACGAAACAGTCTTGGAATATGAGGACAACGCGACGCGTGCCCTTGCTGAGCTCATGAGCAGGCGGGACCGCATTTCAAGTGACACTGCGCACGCAGCCGAGGGTTCAACGTCGGCTACCCATACCATTGCGTCACCATGGGAAAGGACGGGAGCCAAGCTACCAAAACTCACGATCACTCCCTTCTCTGGAGATGTGTGCAAATGGGTGGAGTTTTGAGAGCAATTTGACCTGATTGTTCACAATAATGCGAGTCTTACTGCCACTGAAAAGTTTCATTATTTGCAACTATTTCTCAAAGGAGACTCTGCTTCAGGAGTCACGGGTCTTCCAACTACGGAAGGATGCTATAAGGACGCCATAGACATGCTGCAGAAGCGCTTTGGGGACAAGACGAGCCAGGAGCAGGAATACTTCGCAAGGTTACGACACCTGACTCCCGTTCGTTCATCTGGTTACACAAGAGCACTCCGACAACTCAACGACCACGTACTCGTCAACATCCGAGGCCTGGAGTCATTGGGTGTGGAAAGGTCGTCGTTTTCGTCCATGCTCTGCGACATCATCCTTAGGGCGGTGCCCCGAGATGTCGTAGTTAACTACCATCGTGCATGCGCTGCGCAAGTCGAGAGTGCTACCGCGGACAACGCTGCTGGTTCTTCGAAACTAGACGGTCTACTCAAACTCCTTTCGATCGAACTGGAAAGCCTGGAGAAGAGTGACTATAAGGACAGCAGCGTGCGAGACAGCGGCGGTCAGCTTATGTCAAACCAGCCATCCCGCAGTCGCTACTGGAAGCAGCCTGCGTCATCTGTTCTTCACACGAACTCAGATCGTGGGTTTCAGCCGTGCAAAGAGATGTGTGTGTTCTGCACATCAAGACAGCACTCCACAGAAGACTGCCCTGCGGATATGCCCCTGACGCTGGAGAAGGAAGTGCAATCGAATGAGAAACGGTGCTTCCGATGTGCACCACCAAATGTCATAGGGCGCGCGACTGCAAACGAAGGATCTGTTGCTCGAGGTGCAAAGGTCGCCATGCTTCAAGTATGTGCGACCCGCAAAGGATCCCTCAGAGCTCGCACCAAGGACTCAAGAATGAAAGAGCAAGCACGACAGTTTGCGCATCGGTAGGGGGACGACGACGAAGCAACGATGGATCGACTTGCGTCTTCCTGTAAACATTTCGAGCCTGGGCGGTAAGAGACAACACTTGCCGTTACGTGCGAGGTGTCTTCGACGGCGGAAGTCAATGCACATTTGTTACCAAAGACATGTCAAGACACCTGGGCCTCAAGTGTATTGGATCTATAAAGATAGCTCTCAACACATTCGCCAGCACCTCAGACCAGGCGGCGGAAAACCGACAAATAGTGGAGCTGCGCTTACGAAGTCAGTTTTCTGACATCGAGGTTGTGCTAAGCGCCATTGAGATTCCGCATATATGCCAATACATCGAAGAAACTAAAATGGAAGTGTCTTTTGTCGCTTCATTTAAGAAAATGGGAAGAGACGTAGCCGATGAACCGACACATGCATCAGTCATCACGCAAAGTGGAATCAGCGTGCTGATCGGCTCTGATCAAATGTGGAGAGTCTTGACGGGCGACGTTCTACGTTGTTAAGGCAATGAATCGCTGATTGCCATGAATTGCAAGCTTGGTTGGACTTTTCAAGGACGCACCACCTGTTTGACATCACTGCCAGCAACAACGGGCATAATGTTTTGCGTTGTGAAAACTCAAGTATGCGAGTCGGACGAGTTCTTACGGACATTTTGGGAACTTGATCACTTTGGAATTTCTGGTGCAGGTGACATAACGAATGAAGTCAGCAAGGTGATGCAATATTTTGATAGCACCGTCACAAATCGCAACGGAAGGTATGAAGTAGCACTGTCTTGGAAGGATGGATTTGAGCTTTCGGACAACAAACATGTTCCTGTCATAAGGCTGCAGAAGCTTCTTAATCGACTAACGAGGCAGAAAGGGCTGCTGCGAATATGCGGCGACACCATACGTGAGTACGTACGAGCTGGACACGCCGAAATCGTCGACGACCTCCCTCCTGAGCAAGGCAAGGTGTATTACATGCCACACAAAGAAGTCATCAGAAAACAAGCGTTGACCACGAAAGTTCGGGTGGTTTTTGACGTGTCATCGCATGAAAAAGGTAGTAGGTCTCTCAACGAGTGTCTGGAAAAGGGGGACAACCTGTACGAGGACCTTGGAAAAATACTACTGCGCTTCAGGACACACCCCATAGCGGTAATCGCCGATATTGAGAAGGCGTTCCTGCAGATATCGATACGGGAGGAAGACAGAGACGCCTTTCGATTCCGGTGGTTTGCCGAAGGCAACTTAATGGGTACTCCGCTCCAAGAATGGAGGATGACACGTGTTCCCTTTGGAGCTACGTGCAGCCCATTCCTGCTCACAGCGACCATCATTTACCATGTGAAAAGAGAACATAAGGCCAAAGCACAAACTGCGACCAAACTGACCGAGGCGTTTTACGTGGACGACCTAGTCACTGGCGCCGCCACGGAAGAAGAGGCAGAAAATTTTTGTTGTGATGCGCAAGAAATTATGAAAGAGGCGGGCATGGTCCTACGCAAATGGACCACAAATTCCGCCAACCTAATGGTTGCCTTGGAACGCCAGCAGGAATCTGCCAGTCAAAAAATGGTGGTCCTGCATGAGAAGTCGGTCAAAGTTCTCGGAGTTGTTTGGAATCCTGCAAAAGACGTATTCACTTTTTCTGTTGAGAGCCTGTTAGAGTTCATGAAAGATAAACTGGACACTAAACGGTTTATTTTACAAGCGACATCGAGAATGTTCGATCCTCTCGGACTCGTTGTACCATACACGATTGCCAGACGCATATTTTGCAGAGATTGTGGACACGAGGAATACGCTGGGACGAGAAATTACCCAATGAACTTCAAGAAGAATGGCAAGGTTGGGTACGGCAGCTCCCTCAACTGCAGGAAATAACAGTTCCTCGTTACCTTGGCGGAGGAAGGAAGTTGCCAAGTAAGATGCACCTGCATATCTTTTGCGATGCCAGCCCAGCTGCGTATGGAGCGGCGATTTACGCGGTTGCGTCCACAGATGACCGATCCATGTTGCTGATCTCCAAGTCACGTGTGGCTCCTATAAAGAAAACAACGCTACCCCGCGTGGAGCTTTTAGGTGCATTGGTTGGCACAAGACTGCTGATATACGTCAAGAGTGCCCTAAATAACATTCGTATTGAGTACATTATGTGGACCGACTCTACTATTGTATTGTCATGGATACGAGGAGACTGCACAAGATGGAAACAGTTTGTGGCTAATCGTATCACGGAAATTAAGAGCAGAACAGAACCATCCCGGTGGAGATATTGCCCAGGATTGGAGAATCCATCTGATTTGCTAACGCGGGGAGTGACGTTAGACAAGGTGACTTCGTGCTCAAGATGGTGGCATGGTCCTGACTGGCTACACGGATCCATGGACAAGTGGCTTCTCCAACCATCCATTTCGTCGTACTTTGACGACGCTGTCAGGAGTGAGATAGCAGCTGTTCAAGTAGTAATGGAAGCCAAAGTACACAGTCCAGTTATATGCATTGAGCGTTTCAGCAAGCTTCAGCACCTATTGAGAATAATAGCTTGGGTGTTCAGATTCAGAGACCGTTGTCGACACAAGACAGAAGAAATTGGCCACCTGAAAGCGACACAAGTAATTCGAGCCGAACACTACTGGGTGAAATGCGTGCAAAAACAAGAATTTTATGCAGACCTCAACTGCATAGCACGAGGACGACCCCTAGAACCCACGTCGCGCATTGCCGATCTCCGCCCGCTTATGGACGCCGAAGGAATCCTCAGAGTCGGTGGACGTCTGTCACTTCTGAAGTTACCGCTAGGAGTGAAGCATCCAATAATTCTCCCCGCAAATCGCTATTACTCCACTCTGGTGGCCATAAGAGCTCATCAACAAGTCTTGCACGGAGGTGTACGACAAACTCTTACACAGATCAGAGAGTACTACTGGATTTGTCGAGCGCGTGTTCTAGTCAAGAAGGCTATACATAGCTGCAATGTGTGCAAACGTTTCACTGCCAGACCAGGAAGTGCTCCGACCGCTCATTTACCAAGTCACCGAATGGTGCCGACAAACCCTTTCGAAGTTGTTGGTGTTGACTTCGCTGGACCTCTCCTAGCACGCGCGCAAGACGCTGACGCCAAGTGCTACGTTACACTTTTCACGTGTGCCGTGTCGCGAGCAATCCACCTCGAACTCGTTTCAAGTCCGACGTTTCAAGTATGACGTCCGAATCATTCATATTGTGCTTGCGGCGATTTGTCGGCTGAAGAGGACTACCCTGCGTTATCTATTCGGACAATGCAAGGGACATTTCAAAAAGCGTCAGCAGATTTAAAGAGACTCTTTGACATGTTCACGGAAAAGGACGTGACGAACAACCTCACCTCTAACGGAATCTCGTGGAAGTTTATAGTGCCGAATGCACTATACTAACACAGATGACGTACACTAGTATAGGCCTAGCTACAACCAGGTTTCAACCTCGACATAGCCAAGTTCAACCTAGCTACAACCAATAAGCGCAATCAATCAGCCAGCTTCGCTGTGTCTAGAGCACGGTGTAAGATATATACTCTTTAGATGGGGACACTTCTCGGCTTCTGGTGCTTGGCGGGAAATCCGAAATGATTCAGTGACGCGCGAAAGTCGATCGCCGTGGTGAGGGGACAGCGTGGGGGAGAGGGCATCACCTTGACGAAGCATATACGGCGGCGCGACGCCGCTTGCAGACGCTGCTTTGTGGCTGCTTGTGTCACCCGAGCGTTCCTTGCTCTCGCAAGCTCTCGCCTTCGTTTTAACTGAAGTTGTGTCTTCCCGCCGATAGGTATCCGCCGCCGTCACCGGGCTGACGGACACGCGCCGTTGCTACATTATCTGGTCGATTACGTCTCGCCAGTGTCCTCACCTAAAGAGTACATATCTTACACCATGTTCTTGAGCTTTGTGCGGCCTAGTGCAAGCTTTCGCCTTTTTTTCTCTCTCTCCTGGCTCAGCGCGCCGCGTAGAGAAGAGAGGCGGGAGTCGGGAAGGGAGGGAGCGGGTGAGGAGACCGTGTGCGCATGCGCCGGGTTGCCCTCCTGGTTGCCATGGCTACGGCGCGGCAGTTTCATGATACGAAACACGAACCACACATTACGGCTGGCTTAAACAGCTTCGCTGTTATATAAATAAATAAATAAATAAATAAATAAATAAATAAATAAATAAATAAATAAATAAATAAATAAATAAACGTCGCTTTAAAATGTGTTATTCTCGTAATAACTTCTCCCCTTCTTCCTCTTCCCTCCGTGCAGAGTAGCACGTGGTTCAGACCAAGCTCTCTGCGTCTTGTTGAATAAAATCTGTCTCTCCCAGTCATGATACCTTTCCTCTCCTCCAGATGGTTCTTTCGTCCCCATTCAAGATCGTCAGCTGAAATTGAGAAAGCTAAAGTTGGTTGCTATAAATATAGGCGTAAACCTCATTGACAAGGATACTGGTGTATATTTGTATGAAGAAGCAGATGGAAATTATTTTTGCTCTCTGATTCCACTTTTCACCCTTCATAGCAGAACACCCATTGCTCCACACACCTTCTTTTCACGTAACAGAGGAGATTTGACGAGTCGTTTTGCGTAATATTAACAATGACACAGGTAGTGAAAAAACACAAAGGGAATACGGTCCGCTACTGAAACAGACCTTGGGCATAATGCAGCAGATAAACAGCCTAGTGGCACTCAAGTAAGCGTCACGATTGACGGGGTGCGTATGATCCCACCAAAGCTACTGGTCTTTAGTGGGCCGTGTGTAAATGCACCTAGACCGAAATGGCATATTTTTTAAGAGCAAGTGCGCCGTCTTGTGCTTTTGTGTTGCAAAAGTACCTGTTTTCAAAGCACTTTTATTTTTTAACCAATGCATTCTCTCCTTACATTCCAAATTGTTGTAACAAGTTATAAAAATTTTGGCAAGGTATTTGTTCTTCACATTCGCGTGCGCTTACACATGTCCTTACAGTATTCGGTATGGGCTCGAAAGAAGAAGAGAAGAAGGACGAAGAATAGCGAGTTGGCCCGTTTCCAGCCTCCGCTCTGCTGCTCCTTCAGGTGCACTAGCTGTTTGCGGTGCCAGCAAGGCAGTATTCCCACCAAAGTTCACCGAGAATGGCCGCACAAAAAGCAAAGGAGATCGCCCAGGGCGTTCAGCCTCGTCCACCTCCAGAAGCTGGCCCGAAGGAACCGGATCCCACAGCAGCAAAGCCGACGCTAGAAGCGAAGAAGTCCAAAGCCGTGGCCGCTGTCCCAGAAGGTGCCACCTCGCCACCTCGGCCCAAGCAACCACCACTGACGACACAACAACCGGTGAAGCCTGCCGTTAACGTTGCCGTCGCTGATACAAGGCCAGCAAAGCCCAAGAGACAGCAGCGCCTGCCGCCCTTAGAGCAGCCAAAGTCGATGGCCCAAGAAGCCAAGGAAAGAAGCTTGGCGATCGAGAACGCCGATCCGGAACCAGCAGGTGAGATGAAGCCCCTAGACCAGAAGCCCTTCGTGCCAGAGACGTTCCAGTCGCACGTGGTCGACGACAACGCCAAGGCCCTGAACTACCAGCGACTGAGCTACTTCCGTCACCGACGTTTCCCGACACGGGACAGGACGCCCGGCGGGTCGCTGTGGGACCCAACGAATCAGCAGCCGAAGGCCCCGCAGCAGGGTTCTTCCGGGCATGGCTCCACCTCTCAGACGGCGTACGTCGTCGAGAACTACGTACGCCCTCCCGAAGGCCCGGGCGATTCGGACCTGACGTCCCTGCAGATGGCTTTCATCGGTGTGCTGATCGTCCTCGTCATTGTGGTGATTATAGCGTGGACTGTGCTGACCTTGCGACGATCTAGCGTACTCAAGGAACCTGTTAGGCATCATAAGACAAGGAATGGAAGTCCGCCTGAGTCGGAGGTCTCCGATGTGCAACGCAAACTTGATGCTACCAACGCTGACACAACGATGTTCTCAGCAGATGCTACACTTTCGGCTGAAAACAGCGCAGTTTCAGAAGACAGTGACGTTGAAATAGCATTGGTCACCAAGACCGATACCGATTAGTCAATACCATGTGTCGGCACAGTGGCACACGTCTGTCTTTTGTGCCGACCAATAAAGCGTATCAGTTTGAAGCAGCTGTGTGTTCTTGTGATCCATGTGAGATGCTCGGTTGACTCTATATATTGAAATGTGAACTGCACAAAGAAAACAAATGAATGCGAGTTAATGTTCTAGGTTGAGTTAGAACTATCCCCCTCGGGCTTGCAAAAAAAAAAAAGTATTCTGCCATTAGGCAGCGTTCTTGCGTCAATGTTGCCGGTGGCGCAAGCATTAGGAACGTAGTCAGCTAAACGCTATTTGATATCTTCACAATGTATTTCATTGATGGTTTTTCTGTGCAGTTCAACGAAACTATTTTTCCACCACCAGTACAAAAATGAATAGTTGTGATAAACCTTGCAAATACACTTTTTTTTTTTCGCGGCGCGAGAGACATTTGCTTCTTGTTTTTTTTTTTTTTTTGCAGGACTGGTCTTATTTTTTTCGCTTTTTTGGGAACTTGCCTATTTATTCACCTCAGGATCTCATATTCTCCTTACCCCTTTATAGGTAGAACATACGAGAAATGCGGTCTCTGCGAGCAGTCACGTGCGGGCTACGTTTTAAAATGTTTCAGCTTTAATTACAGTCAAGGGAAATTTTTTATGCAAATGCTCGAAAGTATAGATTCACTGGAAATAAGGTTGTGATTCTCATAATGTCGAACGAGTCTTGCGCATTTTTTTTTTCAGGAGCAATTAGGGCGCACTTGTCAAGTCAGCGCCTCAAGAGACGATGTTATCTTTCGATGGGGGCGAAATGTGAAAACACCCGTGTACTATAGATTTAGGTGCACGTTAAGGAACCCCAGGTGGTCCAAATTTCCGTAGTCCCCCACTACGGCGTGCCTCATAATCAGATCGTGGCATGTAAAATCCCATAATTAAATTATATAGAGACGATGTTATCAGGTTCCTCAATTGTAAGTTTTGCACGACGTGATTTTCGACATGCCCTCGAGGTACGAGTATTACTTTGTTATGTCATTTCACTTTGCTCCCGCTGTTATTTGATAACCGTGACTATTAATGCGACACCATTATATGCCCCATTACGGGAAAATCCGTCGTTGTCGTCGGCTGCGTGACCGAAAGATGATACCAAATATGGCGGACGGCGCGAAGAGTAGAAACACGGGAAAAATGCTCGAATTGACGTCAAACTTGTCAGGCAATTTTCTGTAAACAAAGTCAAATAATGGAATGGAAAATAAAATTTCGTACATATCGGTCTGGCTGGGAATCGAATCCAGGCCTCTAGGTTGCGAGACGAGCACGCTTGCCCGACGCCACGGTGGCTCGACGGTTATGGTTGGCTAAAGTTGTGTCTAGTGCGTGCGTCATTTCAACGTCACGTCACTGCTTCCGTCACTGCCTCCCACACGTCACTTGCTCATCGGATTTCATCGGTGCTTTGTCTCCTGGGATGCTCTCCGAAGCGTCTACTTCAGCGGCAGCTGGGAAACGTGGTCGCCCACGGAAGCATGCCTCAGAAAAGGAAGCAAGGGAAAAAAAAATTCATCGTTCTGCACGAAAATGGTCGGAATGTTTCCGGTCTGTGGACAGCGTATACGCAGACACACACACACACACTGATTCAGCAGAAATAACTTTAATGCATGTCGAAAACATAAATCGAAAACATTTCACCTAAGCGATTATAATGCTTTCGCATTCCCACACGTAAGCAGTCTTTAAGTGTCTCTGCAGAATTTTGTTTACGTTCTCTCGTTGTTTTAAATATACAAATCATTGTAACCGTTTATCTTGAACTGAGTTTGGTAAGGGAGGGGGGGGGGGGGGGGGGTCTGAAAACTCTTGCTGCCCGCGCACAACGTCTACGTATGCTGGTGCCTGTGTATCCAGTTCTGCGTTGGAAATAAAATTGAGAAATTGGAAGCAAGTTAATTAATACATCCTACGCCTATAACTCTCTAGTATTTCTGGTGCGCTCTAAAACAAATGCATCTCTGTGTTTTTTTTTCTTCTTTATTTTGTAATCCGATAACAACCTAGCAGGCTTGCTTCTCTTTTAACTGTCGTTTAGAGAGAACCGCGAAAGTGGATGCGGTTGATTCTTCAACTGATAGCCCGTAAGAATGTTCAATGACCTCAGGGTGACAAACGAATTACCAAGAAAGAACACCCTTTCTCGTTGGTGGGAGATGTATTGGCGCCGAGCGAAGCACCAGGACCGAAAGAAGGGTCTCCTGACTTTGTGCATCTGGGTACAAGGCGAAGCGGTGGAGGATTTTAATTCAGAACAGATGGAACGAGTCGGAATCTACATACAGCAATCTTTGTGTGAGTGCACATAGAGTCGAAACACGAGTTTATGTTTATTCTTCCCCCGCACGGCCACGGCCGCTGCCGGGGATGAGCGAACGCGAGCGCCATCTGGTGGTGGTACAATGGTTGAAGATAAAGATCGCGGGCCGTCCTAGCGTTTTACTGGTTCTTTGTGTTTTACCCCGCACCGCCGCTGCTGCAGTGGTGATGATGATGGTTATGATTTAATGGCATCCCCTTTGAAACATGGCGGTGACAAATAGTCACCTAGCCTGCTTGGTTGTTTTCTAAATCAGATATTCTACACATGTTTTTTTATCTAGCATTTTTGCATACATCTCCTTTAACTTTATTTCCCTTCAAGATCTACCTTGTACTGCTACCTATTACTGTACGAGATCCGGTCATATGCTTTTTTTCCACCAATACTCTAAACGTCTCTTGCTTATCTTGACTGCTGACAGGACCGGTTGATGCTTCCGTCCACTCTAAACCCAACCACTTCTGGAAGGTGTATGTTACCTATGGTTCTCACTAGATAAATCCATTCGCGTTCCATTAGGGTGTGCTGAGTGGTCTCCGGATTTTTTCTGCAGCATACACATGCCTCATCTAGTTCAGAATATTTTCTCCGGCATGTTTTTGTCCTTAGGTAACCGGCTCGAGCCTCAAATAGCAAGACACTGCCCTTTGTGTTATCGTATACATTTTTTCTTCTAATTAATTTCTTTTCAATCTTGTAAATCTAGGTAGTATTTTTTTTTGTTTCCATTCTCTGCATGCAATTCACTGTCTCTGTTTCTCTAACTTTCTTTCTTATGACTCCTGGCTGTCTATTTACAGTTTCAATTACCCTGTACTTGGTTGCCAACATTCTTGACCTCTTCCTCAATTCTGTGTCCACGCTTTTCAAGTGGAGGTACTTGGGCAGTTTAGTCAACCATTTATTTTCGTCCATGTTCCTGAGTCTTTCTTCAAAACTAATTTTGCTCTGTGCTTCTCTGACTTCAGAAGAGGCCCAAGCCATGTCACCCTGCACTGCCTCACTCGGGGTTTTACCGTGGGCTCCCAAAGCCAACCGGCCTACCGATCTTTGCTTAACTTCCAACCCCGACAAGATATCCGATTTTGAGCATGGAATGGTATTTACGAACGTTAGCGCTGGCACCATTACTCATTTCCAGATTCCACGCACCACCTCATACTTATTGCGGCCCCACAGTGCTCTGTGTTTCTGCATTTGCTGCATTTCGCTTCCCCTTTATTTTCAGATTATCTTGGTGGGTCCTTGAGTAAGTCTTTCCTTCGTTTATGTATACACCGAGGTATTTATATTGCTTGAATATGGGTTTAACTTGCTGTTGAATTGACACCACGTAATTACTCATATCTTCATTAAAGATAATAATTCCCGATTTCTCTGTGCTAAACGTAAGGCCTAGATCTGTAGCTGCATGCGTTGCCACAAATATTCGGAAGCGTCTGTAAATCGCTTTGATTGTCCGCTAGGAGCAGTATGTCACCCGCTTAGATCAGTCCAGGGCCCTTCTGCTGCACCATTTGTACACTACGCATGTAGGATAAATCAAACCCTAATGCGCTGTTTTTCATTTGTCATTCTATGCCCTTACATAAAGCGTGAACAACAATGGAAACACAGGACATCCTTACTTCGGTCCTTGGTGAATTCTCACCACTTCATTACCTTTTATACCTCCCTAGACAACTTGTACTTGGTTGTACGCGGATGCTCAGAGGTGAGCACCACGTACGTGGTGGTGGTGCAAGGAGCACAGCGGTGGTGATGTCGCGCTCGTCCTGCGCTGCGATTGGTTGGCATATTCGGCAAGAGAGCAGTCATGGAGCACCCATGGTCACAAAAACCTGATGAGGTTCGCAAAAAAAATGTTCTCTTTTGAAAAGAAAGACGTCATCGTATGTTCTCCACGACGCCTCATTGGATGTCGTGAACTCCCTCCGTCACCCTGAACAATGTCATTTTCCTCGTACTTACTATCTAGCATGCCTGCAGCGAAAAAATAGAAAAAACATGAGTCACAGCATCGTCCCCTCAAACAAAACTGACAATGCGTAATGGCAAATGATAATTTCAGATATTTGCCAATGATAATTTTAATACTTTGTGAAAAAAGTTATTTTTAATGTGTTTCATTTCGGCGTCAATTGGACATGTTAACCGTCAGTGGTTGAAAGTAAATGGGGGTTAGGAAGCTTCAGTTGTAGGTTATAACACTTCTTGTGCACGAGTACTAATTCATGTTTGAGATGTTTTCAACTAACAACGCTTATTTCTTACCATTCCTATTAACAAGGCATCTCTAAGGCTATCCGTCGTCTTTATAAGTTTTCGTAAGGGTCGTCTTGGCAACATGCGACTTTTGTTCGAAAGCTGTAATCACAAACTACATAGAACCAACATTCTGGACAGGCCATACTGTGTTTATTTCTCATCTTTCACAAATATTGTCGTCGTTGTTGGCAGTATTTACGAACGTCTGTACCTAAAATTCATAGGAAAAGAGGCAGGTCTGACAGGAAACACGTTTTCTTTTTCTTAATTGGTTAGCTGAACCTTGTACTTATCACATAAGCATGGTCTACCATCGTGCTGACTGGAATCTAATTTTCTTGTTAATTATCAAAGCAGAAGAGGTCCAAGCGGTGTATACAATAAATTTTCTAGCAAGATATAGATGTGGCCGTAATAACGGTCGTCATGGAACTTATAAGGCCCTTCTACGTTTCTTACAAACTACAATACCATATCGGAGCCCCCTAGCGAGAATAACCTAACTGCATCCGGGGCGCCCATTCGGAATTCATTGTCATATAACTAGAGCGATGGGCCGGGGAATGATAGCATCTGTTCGGTGACGTGTACTATGGGTTCAGCGACATATTGATAGTACCCGGGATTTGCGTCATCAAAATCCAGTCCTGCATCGTAGCCGATGTAATAGGCTTTGTCGTCTACGCCGTCGTAAACGCTCTCGGTAGGCACGTTCGCAGACAGCCCGTCCACCGCCATCTCAGGTCCTGCAATAACGCCAATGTGCTCATCATCAACGACGGGATGTACAACTTCGACGCTGTTCTGCGTCTCAGTCATGGTGTGGAAGCCGTCATTCGTGGCAGTTTCGGCCACGGCTTGAGCGGCAGCTTCGACAACAGGCGCCTCACGGCCAACGATTACCGGCGCTGCGACTTCTTCGACATATGTTGGCGGGACGACGTCTTCGCCGATAGCATCATCCTCATGCTCGACGGGGTTGGTGAAGAACACGACAGGCTCAAGAAAATCAGTGTGCGCCTCGCTGTAGTTGACGGGCCCGTCTGGATACAAAGCCAATGGTTCCGTGAACACCTTCTGAGTGAACGCCTCGGCCGACTCAGAGGCGATGGGCAGCACGGGGGTGGTAGTATCGGTACTCCTTTCGGGTACTCGGATAGCCACAGGTATTGTCCTCACAGACACAGTGGGGAAGCCCCAGTAGAGGTTGTTTGGGTTCGTCTTAACGTAGTCCTCAAGCCTACTGCAAATCTGCATAGAGAACATGGGAACACTTAGTAAGTCTAGTGTTCTGGCAACTGTGAAGTGAAACATCGTCTAGCCCGTAGAGGAGGAGCGTACTGAGGTCACGGAGGAAGATTATTTAGGAGTAGAAACTCCCGTCAGCGCGGGCGCTCGCGTGCGACCAGATAACGTCACATATTAGTATGCGCCGACGGGGGCGCATGCAGTGGCGGTGCCTTGAGGGCGCGTCATGCAAGCAGCAAAAAATCAGAATCCCGGCGGGCTGCTCGGGCGCGTTCTTTTCGGCGGCACCCGTGTCTCCCGCTCAAAGCAGACGCCAAGCATACGACACGGGCTTTCGGCGTTCGCTTCAGCGTGCACGCCGTAACGTTGTTTTTGTGGGCCTTTAGGTGAAACAGCAACTGTTCTTGTCGGTGTCTGTTCGAGGGCCGTAATACTAACAGCGCTGATACGTGCAGTGTACCCTTGTTCGGAATTTGCTAGCCTAAGATGGGACGCAGGTGGGACGCGTGAGTGACCTCAGTAGAACTTGAGGCGCGCGACCGAACGGGAGCAACGCGCGCGGCTGAACGGGAGCAACACACGTGACGGGTTGCCTTGGCAACCAAGACAGTGATAATTTCTTTCTCGGCCGCCAGGTGCCGCCAGCATAACAGTGGCTCCGCGGGCTTGTGACATTTTCTGGTCGCCGCAACTGGCGGAGTTTCCACTCCTAAAGGTTTCTTGCTCCGTGACTGAGGTCAACACGCTTCTCTAGACCACACGAATGACGTTCTAAGGACTGCGCTGGCGATATCCGAAGATGACAGGTGGCACACTATCGACTGTATGCGAGGTTGCGTCACTACATTTACAGTTGCCATTGACTGTTCTCAACCTGGTGGTCGGCTCAAGCTTTGTTAGCTGCTTTGTCCTTCAGGAGTGTGTTCTAGACAAGTGTGTTGGCCTCTGTACAAGCGGGAACCATGCTCATACATGCGTCATCATACTCGTAGATAGCTCACGCGCATTCAGTTTCTAGCTGATATGCATGAGATACAAGATCAGTATAGATCTATAGAGTACAGTACACAAGATCAGTATATTGGCACAACGTATTGCCACCATCGAAACGAGTTATGAGTCAGGCGTGTACTGCAGCAGAACTCCGCGGTAGTGCAGCGGAAACACCAAGTGGGCTTCCATTGCAACCTACTTGGTGACGCAACTTGGTCCGATGGATGGCTTCGAACCGTGTTACCTCAGCACAGCAGCCCGATGCGCTACCCATTTAATCACCGTCTACCCAGTTACCCAGGTAAGCGGGAAAAGGGTTAGATAGAAATACACAAACATACAAACAAACATAGATATCCCCACAAAAGTGTGTGAAGTACCCAAATAATGCTAACACATTAAAAACTATTTTCACTATATTAGCCTGACGAGGATCAATAGTAATCCGGGCTTGTAATATTGCCCCTCAATTAAATAGTTTATGACAACCAGAGTGACGTAAAAAGCGTTTTTAGTAGATTATTGCATGAGTGAGCCTTTTCATGAGATAAGAAAGTTGTCATGAACGTTGTTCCCTCCACCCCCTTTCCACGTTCACTTGAGCTGTTCGGGTCTCGAATGTGATCTTCGTAGCCTAGGGGTACAACAAAAGGTGATCCGACCGTTTTTTAATACTTAATCGAATGCGAAATGCATGCATTTAGAATTTTGTACCTTTTCATGTAGCCTTGTCATGTGTTTGTATTGAAATATGATGTTCGGCAGCTTCCTACTCCTATGTGCATACACACACAAAAAAATTATAACCACCCCTTCTACTCCGTGAAGATGGTCGAACAGCGAAGCTGTGTTAGTTACACCGAGTGTTACACCATGCAAGTCAAAATTCAATGGCCTTGGAACGCTGCATGTCGTTGCGCACATACTTCAGTTGCGTGAGGCTGTGCTCGAACCAGAGCCTGTCGCAGACTTTGCAACTCTCACCAAAGTCTCAATCCCGGAATTCCCGCTTGAAGCGAGCAGTGGCTCCACCGTTCAGGATGGTTGCTTCTCTACGTTGACGCCGTTGTAGAGCTTCTCGTTCGCGGAGTCCGGGTTCTTCATTCCGACGCCGCCGATGTGTTTCCGCGTCTCGGCGCGCAGCTCGGGGTCATATGATGTTTAAATGAGGCCTTGTAAAAACGCAGCTTACCTGATCAAAACGATGCATGCCTAGAGACCCATCTCGCAAGCCCGTTCCAGTGAACAGCAGGCCCAATGTTGAGGGCTTCAGGTTACATAGGCTGAGAACCCTGCGGTGAAATGGTACTCCCACAAGGATGAACCGTCCCGTGTGAGGAAGCAGCTCAAACGTGTAGCCTCCCTGCACACCAGGAATGTTGAAAGATTGCTCGTTTTCAGTGTTCCGCTGAAATTACTTGTACTCCAGCTACACGTGCAAAGCTTCCGGTAGCGATGCAGCCACTGCATCAGCGGCGTTGTCCTTGTGTAAGTGGTGGTCTTATTTGGTTATTTGGAGACTACACATTGTTTAGGGATTCGGGCGATCTGGGTATTCGGCTGCCACTTTCTGACCACTTTTTTCTAAATAAGGCGATTGGAGGCCTTCTAGTGCACGTAGAATAACGAAAAAAGGAGTCAAAATGATGCATAAAGTGAAGGAAGATGCACCGAGTTAGCGAAGAGAAATGCGCAGAGCAGGAATAATGCACAATTAGCACGAAAAGACAATAATGAAACGTTTATGCGCTCTCTGAAACTGCGTGCGCCTAAATCCGTAACAGGAAGCTTGGCTTTTCTCAATAAAAATTATGGGCCGATCCGGAATGTAGTGCAGTCTAAACATAAAACAACATGGTACCTTAACGCACGATGGAATACCTTGCGTTCGATGTCAAACGCTGTTGACTCGCCTTTCTTATATGTGTGAACGATTCATTAGAAATAATTTTGCACTGAAAGTCGAAATAGAAAAGTACCCTCTCCAGGCAAACATTTAAGAGCAAGTAACCAGAAGCATGCGATTGCACCGGCCTCACCAAACAGGCCCAGTCGATCTACTAGGAGAGAGCCACCATCTAGAATCAAGTCATGACCAAGTGAGACCCGATGTAATGCTCTTGGAGCGAATGCGGGTTTATGCAATAAATAAAAAAGGGGGAGCCGAGTGGCTTGATTTTTGTTATTCATTGCGCATGATTGTGACTAAAGTCATGAATGACACTTCCTATCAGGATGATTACTGTAATTACAGTAAGGACAAAACTGGTCGCCACACCATCTGCACGGCCTAGTGTACGTTCCTCTCGAATTATTGATGTGACGTGTGGCCTTTACCTGACGGCTTCAGATCGGATAGTAGGTTGGTTTGTTGGTTGGTTGATTGAATCTAAAGGACGTACACGCTAACGAGTGCACTAGCATTTAAAAGACGCATTTGGCAGTTTGTTCGTGTTGTGGAGCGTCAAAGATGCGGGTTTGGGGAGTGGTGTCTTGTCGGAGCCAACAGCAAATAGTCCTTTCAGGTATACGCGAATCATGCTGTTCCAAACTTCAGAAATGGGTGCGACTAGTGTCCATATGATAAAGTGATTACTACATATTGTAAAAGGGTGACAGTGGTGATAGATGCATTTCTCACAGTGCAACAGCAAATGCTGCACATCCCTTCAACTTCACAAGGACACCAGCGAAAGCAAGGTCCCTTTATCGCCCAATTTCCCGAATCAGACGCACGCCATGACATGTAAGACGCGTCAATGCTGTTTTACGCGTACCTTGATTCTTCCCGTATATTTACAGTAGATGATGTATGGAAGACATGGCGTCGGGGGAGGCACGGAATAAAACATGTATAGTATGGCGTTAGTGTTAAAAAATATTTCAAGCACACGTTTTCTCTATTATGCGGTATGTAGGAAAAATCTTGATTTCGTCTTTCCGTCGGCAGCGTGGAATGCCCCCTTTGGGCACATGGGCACGCCCGCTTACGAAATAAGGCCAATCATATCCTGGCCAGGTTCATCGACTTTGAGGATTGTTGGTGCACCTAATGTTCGCTAGGTATAGCCGGATACGCAGACCGCATGGAACCGGGCGCAGCGGGACTTGTCTGTTTCTTTCCGCATTTATACTAAGCGCGTCTAGTGTTCGCTGAGCCTCTTATGCCAGCAGTGCTATCAGCACGGAGCACCCTCTTCCTTCCTATCCCTGTCCTCTCTATCTCTGTCATCTGTTCAAGTGTCAGTGGCGCGCAAGGCAGTTACGGTGCGGTCAGCAAGCTTACCTTTTCTGTATCAACCAACCTCTCTCTCTCTCTTTCTGTCTGTGTTCCAGATAATTTTTGTGTCATCTTTCCTAATCGAAATTATTTGAAATTGAAGCAACCCGCTCCGGAACTTCCTCTGCAATTATTTGGATGCCTATAGCGGGCGTATTGCTGAAGAATTGGTAACGGGATTCTGCAATCCCAAACGAAGTGAGACTCACCGGATTAATGAAGCCGAACCTGTGCAGTGAAAGGCCTGAGACGATGCTGCCATCATACAGTAAGCTGCACGGTATCAAACATATTTGAGAAATTCAAGGAAGATTCACCTGTTCATTAACACAATATGTATGCACTTTGACACACATGACATTGATAGAAGCTATTCGTAAGTTGTTAATTCTGAAGAAAGCACTTTTTTTTTCTATTGAATGTGCCCACGAGAATTTGCTTCGGAACTTATTGACAAATAGTGCACATATTAGAGACATAAAAATCCTTTCGTTTCTGTAATTGTGCAAAAGATATATAAGAACGTGTTTTCGTAGAGGCATTTACTTCCATAAATGTGATTCTTCCGAATATAGTTACCAGTGACCACCAACTACGTGTCTTCGGTGCAGGTGTTATTTGATCACTTGCTTTGTGTTTACGTTACAGGGACAACAGGGGAGTTAAGGAATAGCTGTACACGGCTTTTTTTGGAAATTGTAGACACTGAACACTGCCATATCAATCTTTAGGATAACACAAGCAATTATAACAACTTACTCGGTAACAGGATCAGGCGTGACATGTCTCCATGGAACGTAGGACCCACAATATTCCGGCGTGTAGCTGTCGTTTACAGAAGGAAAGGCTGGGGCAAGTACCTGGAATTGTTTGACCATTTGGCATTATTGTGGCATCAGAGCTTAATATATCAAGACAAAAAAAAAGTTCATACATGGTAAATATACAATGGCGTTAATTTAAATGAGTGCAAGCTCAAGGTTCACGTGTGGTACATTAGTATATTCGCTTCTGTTTCACTGCATCTGCACGAAATACACGCGTGCGTTAGGTTATGATCACGAAAACATGCAATTTGAAGAACACGGCCATTTCTACACACAGTCCACCTGCGCCTCCTCTTATCGGATTATCTCAGAACACATGTATTGGTAAAAAAAATTGTAGGTTCTAAGACGTGACCCTGCCAAAGCAATATCTCGGAGCCTGGACGTGTCCTCGATACTACAGGTGCAAGTGAGTGAGTGGATTCTCACCTTGTACCTATGCACGAATGCGATTTGCTGGTGCAGGCAGGCGGTGCTGTGCACCGAGTTCCAATCCAGGCCAGAAGCCACACATGATGCCGCCGGGAACCACATGAGGCCGCCACCGACAAAGTTCCCTGCTTCGCCTGTTAGCGCTGCGGGACTGCGGCGACAACGGGGTAGGCGATGTGCGTGATGCCGTTTCCTGTGCCGACGAACTAAGTCAGGTCCCTCGTTGGCGCGTGATTGCTTCGCTTTGTTCCTGTTAGGCAGCATCGCAGGAGCACTCCCATCAGGTGGAATTTGGAGGTGAGGTCTCTTGCGCTGTGCGGAGGTCACTTTATGAGAATGCACTTCCTGGGTTTCCAGGTTTTTCTGCCGCAGCGCGTAAGTGTTTTCGTTTTGCGGACGGTGGGTTTCTAACTCTTTCGGCCGCTTCCTCGGAGTAGTGATCCTTTCGGCCACGCTAGCCTCGGGCTTACGTGCGTTTGGTGGCTCCAGTGGCAGTACGGCAGGTGCTGTGGTTTTGGGTGGTTTGTGAGCTTGGAGCCTGGATCGGTTTACATAGGACGTGACCGCAGACAACTCTGCAGCATGCGAACGGGCGTTGTGCTGCCGCGTCTGGAGCGCTTGTTTGACGGGGCTGCTCTGGAATGGGAGGCGTACACAAAGAGAATAGGAACAGAGTACAGTTGCATATCTTGATTTTTTGAAGGTGATGTAGCTTTGAAGCGGACGTTAGCCAAATAATGCACGGCATCTAGTGTGGAAGCACAAGTGGCGTCCGAACGAACACCTTGTAATTTAGTAAAACGATGACAGAATAAAGAAACAAGCGTATAGTGCGCCATTGTTCTGCTTTTTTCTTTTGTTTCCATTATATTTTCAGTCTTGGTGGTACTTTGTTCGCAGGTACATTAGGACTAGGACGTTAGCATTAGCATTAGGACGTTAGCACTAAATCACAGAGGCACACCCGTCGTTGTGCTAAGAGCAGCGTTCGACTGCGCGTGTATTCAGATGTAACGCGTTTTGTGTCGGCGATGTCTTGAGTTGCAAGAAGGGCACATGTGGGCGTGACAAAGTTTGTCGCACAATATATCTTACTGGTTACTATCCCATGCGCTCACGCGCCGCAATGTCAAACGAGTCAACGCGCGGTGAAGTTGTCAATTGTCACAACGTAGGACTTCTCTAGAGGATATACTGTGCGGAAAACAATTAGACGCGTGCTCTGTTATAGTTATGTGTTACGTGGAGTAGGCTTGTTACATTTGGGCTACTGGCGTCTTTTATATTTAGTCTTATGCTCTAATACTACTGGCGCGGTGAGGATTTTTTAAACTCCAGCTTGTTATTCTACATGAAAAGTCCGTTTTAATCACCATATTGATGGTAATGCTGTATTTAACTTTATGTCATCCTGCTGCCAAACCAGGCCGGTGCTCTTATCAAAGGTCTGTATTAGCGGAGTAAAAGGCAGTGGTACTTTGTTCACAGGTCGTAGGACCTTAGCGTTAAATAACATAGGCGCACCCGTTGTTTTGCCTGTAGCAGCGTTAGACTGTGCGCGTATTCGGCTGTAATGCTTTTAAACTAGTGGTTTCACTAAACAGAGTGCGAAATATCACGCAGTAATCTGTCCTTCTATGCTAGATGTAATTTCTTATAACTTGTAGGCCTTTATACTCAATACATTTCGAAGGAGTGCATTCAGACACATTCGGGGAAATAAGTTCGTTTCATACTTAGACCGCATTGACACTGCGGGCAGTCAGTCATTCACATACCAATGTGCTACAAGAAACTAAAAGTGGGGCTAACAGAATATAGAACTAAACTAAAACCACTTACCGATCCTAGAGGTACTGTCTTTATCGGCCTAATCTGCACGCCAGCAACAAGTTTTTCGCGACTTGAAGCTTGTTCTTTATCATGGGCTCTGGTGATCTCAACTTGAGGTTGCGCGGCAATTTTACGCCTTCCTCTACGTTTCCTTCTCCTGCGGCGAATTCTCCGCACTCTAAAGATGGCGCGCCCTTTTTTCCGACGTTTTCGGGAACCAACGAGATATCGGTTCCGCGAGCGCTTGGATCTGTTGTCCACAAGCGCGCCGCCCAAGCCGAACCATGAGCTTCTGTTGTAAGCGAGATAAGTGCGGTGTCTTGTTGAGCCGATGTCTGTTATAACTCCGGCGCTAGTGTTGTGGCCCACTTGCCTACTGCTGCTGCCGTTGTGATCAACCAGGCCAGACAAATAGCCTCCACTCGATGTACCGAATGCATGACTCCGAACGTGACTTCCACCTTTCGAAGAAGAAACGGTGGATTGCCGAGTGCCACGCTCAGCGGACGCCTTGGTCTCCGTCTGTTTTAGCCCGAGTAAGGCATTTGCTGCCGCTGCACTCATGCTGACTGTCGTCTTGGCTACTGTATTAAGCTTGTGTTTTGCATCGCTGCTTTTGTAGTTCGAGGATACAACTCTTCGATTGGCGTTCGGCCGATGCGCTAATACAATCCCGCTCTCACTTGTTTTCAATCGCGACCCATGCTCTGTATTCGCACTGCCTGTGATGTTTTGAGAGCCCGAATTTTCTCGTGCGTGCTGGGATACTTCATTGACCAACTTCTTCATTGATTTACGGCCGTCGCTTTTCGAAGTCTGGGGTATGACCAGTTTCGAACTCGTGGTATGATTTCGCTTGTAAACGTTATTTAGAGTCGTTTTCGAACTTTGGAAGTCAGACAACGTGGATGTGCTGCCTATTGTGAACCTCGAGCCTAAATGTTTTCTTGCAGCCTGGGTTGTTCCTCTTACAGACATGTCTTCAATTTTACCAGGATATATCTTCGGTGTGACGGCTTCTGTTGATGTCTTCCCTGCTGTGCGCTTCACCTTAAAACTACCAGTTCTGTTTCTGCCTGTGCTGTTTGAGCTGGATGACAGAAATATGCTTCCATTATTGCTGCTTCCAGCGAAGTTATCTGAGCTTGAACTGTTCCTTCTGCCGTGGTGTACTTCCTTAGGATAAGTTTCCACTCTTTTGTTTCCTTTGCTTATAAATGATCCCACCACCTTTGATTTCCCGTTTGCTGTGACACTCTGCTTGATGCGTTCAGTATTATTTGTTGCGTACCTCTTGGAGGCGGAATTAATGCCGGTACTCGTCGAACTTGAATTATTCCTGGCCTCTTTGGACCCTTCGCCTGGGATCTCCTTTCCGCTATGGTGCTTTTTGCTGTTCAAAGCACTGACTGTAGTCAGCTTGCTGCCTGACTGATGGCTATACTTATAATCACGTGCTTCGTCGCCTTCATAGCCTAAGGAAACAGTCGTATTTGGGCTCGTCGTTAGAGACTTAGCTGGTCTATCGAACTGTTGGTTGCCAACGTAGACAAAAGTTGCTCTGGTACTGGTCGTCGTCAATTTTTGTGCTTTGGACGCGAACGCCTTCGTCGATCTCTTATTAACGTATGAAGTTCCCTTCTGCGGTTGGGAATTCTTGATGTTCGTCTGCTGATTGGGCGCCAACAGCTGCTTTCTCTTTTCTTTGTTCATGTTTCCTCTGGTGCCATCGCTTGAAGACGTATTCGCACCTACCGCAGACCCTACGGAATACGAAGATAAAAATTAGTATTGCTATATTACGAAGAGAATTGTTAGCGAATGTTAATACAGAGCCGGAGCTACTGCAATCGTTCATGGTGTGTGTAGTTGGGCAATTTGAAGTGACCCCAGTTTGAATTATAAACTGCCTGAATTATTTGGAAAGTGTTTCCGAAGCGTACTATAAAGCACTATATTGCATAAATATACACACTTTTCTTAGTAATATTAGAATAAATAACCAAAGCACGAACTACCACTGAGGTAGGAATGTCCGACTTCACTTAAAGGAAGTCCCTATTTGGTATGTCCGAGTTACAGTTTCCATGTAAATCAGTTATTCAGAACACTGCTATGACCTGTCAACTCAGTTAGATTCAGAGTAGATGTTACCGAAAGGTGTCAAGTTATGTCAGGTAAGCCAGGTTAGACGAGATATCATCATTGTAAAACCCTTAAGAGATCATCATAAAGGTGTTCTAAAGCTACACTTGTGCCACATATGATCATGTAGGCTTTACATCCACGCACGCGGCCTCTGTGTCTGCGTATCTTCGATTGTGATAGACTGTCAGAGTTGGAGAAATCGCCTTAGGTGACGTTATGCATAATTATTTATCGGAGTCGGAAACTCACCATTTTAAATTTGTCATCAACTTTGTGGTTGAATACCGTATACTTAGAGTACTCTTACTGAATGCTGAACACATCAAGAAAAATTATCTTACCTATGTAATGAGAAGCCTGCTCTCCTCTATAATTCCGTGAGCCAGACAAGGCGGCGCTGTTGTAATGACCTAGAAAAATTGAGATGAGAAATGCTGGCTGCTCCCATTCTATAGCACTCTTTAAAAAAAGGACGTAGTAGTTACTACCTTGTATCACACCATTTGCTACCTTAGTATATAACTGCAGCTGGTAACGGTAGGTTTAGTAACATAACTGACTAGACAAGGTAGTCACAGGTACTAATGGGCCTCAGCTAGCAATTCTGAACGCAGTTAGCACCACCGGACTCAATGTTTCCATTATATAACACATATATCGGAACCACCGTGTAATACGCCATAGCTGGTCCAATATATGCACCAGAGGTGAGAATGTTTGTATTAGGTGGTGCTAACTGCGTTTGGAATTAGCTGAGACCCGTTAGTAACAGTGACTACCTTGTTTAGTCAGTTATGTAACTAATTCTATTGTTACCAACTGCCGTTACACTAAGCTAGCAAATGGTATTACACTAGGTAGTAACTACTACGACCATTTTTTAAGAGTGTATACAGCGCAGATTCCACTGACAATAATTCTTAAAGTGAAGCGGTTACTAGAGTCTGTCATATGCAAAATGTACGGCAGCAGTGTTGATTATTTGATAATTGGTGGAGCAAGCACGCGCGCGTAAGTCGGGGAGTATTGAGCTAGGCTCGTTCTTGCGAGGTACTACTAAGCGAAACGAGTGGCGGCAACTCATAATACCACGCATCGTCACCTGTTTGATCGTTTCTATTGATTACCATTCGGTTCTTTTAGGCTTTGTATCTGAATGCGATATACTTGTTCGTTGTAGAAAGGCTTTCAAAAGACACGTAAAAATTACTTAGCTGGCATTTTTGCGTCTGTGTAAGACGCTGTTTTTTAGGTGGTGCATGGAATGGGCAGGTTTAATTACTGAGGCTGTCTATTGCACTACCAACCTTCTGAATTTGAGGAAGTGCTTTCATGTCTACATTTGAAAGAGGAGGGGAGAGGGGGGTGATGGGAGACGGGAGATCTGTAACTCTATGTTCAGGTCTAGGACGCCTCGTCTGTAATTTTTTACGTGCTGTGTAATTGCTGCTACCTCGCATGTACTGGGACTATTCTGTGATAAGATTAGGTCGGCCGCTTGTAGGTAATACGCCGACAAAGCACAACTTGTTCCGCGAAAGTTGCTTCATGTGCCAGAAAATCGGACGCTCATAAAGCAAGAAAGCTTGCTTGGTATATACTGATATGTACTGTAGGACTTGCAAAAGCCCATCATACCTCCAGGATAGTGACCATATCCTGAATTTCCAAGCTTACCTTCTCCGCTTTCTTCGTCGTCATTGAGCTCCGTGTAGGTCCATTCGTGGTGCTCTTCCCAGTCGTCATCCTCGCCTTCGGAACTCCCATCTGCGCCGATGGCTTTCGTCAGAGATTAAGATTTACGGCGCATGGCGTAAAATGGGTTTCACTAAAAACATTCTCCGTTGACTACATTAATTAGGCGTAGGTAAATACATCGACAGAATTTTACGCTTAAAGTCCTTGCCGACCTCGGTTGGCACTTTGGGTTCATTGCTATACAGCTTTTTAAATTTCTAAAGTTTGACGGAATCAGATAGGTAATACACTGTGTATTTCAGCCAATCACAAAGCATATGCAGGCGACGCGCTGGAGGCGCGTGGGTCTTAAGAGAATTTTTCAAATTTTAGAATTACAACTTCACGTAGTTCAAAGTATAGGTAAGTGTCGCAAGCTGAAGGTACAACAGCTTGTTTTCCTGTTTTTCTATGGTGGCCAAGCGCATTGCTACACTGCGGCGAATTGTGGTTCGAAAGAAGTTAGACGAAGGGGTGCCGACTTACTGCGAATTCTAAATAAACAGAACGGACACACAAGTCCTACCACTAACTGTTGCTGTATAAGCAACAGTTAGTGCTCGTGAGCACCGGCTCTTTCGTGGAAGGAGGCGCTTCTTCGTCGATCTGAGGCAGTGCAGAGCTTAATTAAACAGTTTCTTTGTGTAAGTTAAAAGTAGTGCTTTTGTGGGTATATTTGCCCATCCCTATGTATTCTTTTTTCATGCCGTTGTTTCACGCTGTTGTAAAGAACGTTTCAGTCATTAAATAATTGTTCGTGCACTCTACAATATTTTTTTGTGTGTGTGGCCATGTCTGATGTCTTGTTTTGACTGTCCGAATTGAAGTGGACGTTAGTGCTCCGAAATTTATGCCCGCAGTTCCGCTTCCAAGATGTAAACAACAAAGGGAGCTGTTAGTGGCAATCAGCGGGACGCTAGCAAGTGAGCGCTTGATAACATGCGTGTCTAGCATCCGTGATCTCCAAGCTCCCGACGCATGCGCCTTGTGTCACACCCCCAAAACGCTTACTCGCCTGGCTTACTTACAGTTGGTCAGCGGTGACATGCACAAATAACTTTATGAGGCGTCTGAAAACCCCCTAACCGGAGGTGGGAGGCACACGCTATCATGACCGCCATTGAGTGGAACGAGATAAAAAGTAATTTTGCTTTAAAAAGTTCATGATGTAAAAATTCCTACTACACATCTGTGGATAGACCGCCCAAACCACATCAACGGGAGGAATAGTGGTGTGGAAGTGGTTGTAGTGAACGCCATTCGCGCGCCGCTATAAGTGGCCCGCGTTTAAATGGTTAGTTTATAGCGCCACTCTTGAAAACCACGTTAAGCACCTGAAAGGCATGTCTGTCGGCGCACGCGTCTCCCGCCCCCCTCTTTGTCAGGGTTTGTGCCCACAGAGTTCGACGGTATTTGTACCAGATTATATGGACAGCGGAATATAGTATAACTGGAACGGCGAATGTGGGGCATAAAGTGCAGCGTGTCTTCGGTTGCTGCATTCATAGTGTCGCATTCAAGGTCAGCGGGGGCACTTCCGACTGGTGCACGTGAGAGACAGTCAGCGTCGGTGTGTTTGCGTCCTGACTTGTGAACGATGGTGACGTCAAATTCTTGCAGTCGAAGGCTCCATCGCGCCAGGCGACCTGAGGGATCTTTGAGATTCGCGAGCCAGCAAAGCGAATGGTGGTCGCTGACTACTCTGAATGGGCGACCGTACAAGTATGGCCGAAACTTTGTTATGGCCCAGACAACGGCTAAGCATTCTTTTTCTGTGGCAGAGTAGCTTTTCTCGGCAGCGGATAACGTTCGGCTCGCATAGGCAATCACACGCTCTATGTCATTTTGCCACTGAATCAAGACAGCTCCAAGGCCGACGTTGCTGGCGTCTGTGTGCAACTCCGTGTCAGCGGTCTCGTCAAAGTGACCGAGTACAGGTGGGGCCTGGAGAAGGTTTCAGAGGGTATCGAATGCGAGGCACTGATCCTGACCCCAAACAAACGGCATGCCTTCCTTCTTAAGGAGGTTGAGGGGTTCAGCGATTTTAGAGAAATTTTTGACAAAGCGTCGGTAGTACACACAGAGCCCCAGAAATCGGCGTAGATCACGCTTATTTGTTGGCACCGGAAATGCGGCTACGGCGCTCGTTTTCTCTGGGTCTGGGCGGATGCCGGCATGGCTCACAACGTGACCTAAAAACTTCAGTTCTTCGTATCCAAAATGACATTTTTCGGATTTTAGAGAAAGCCCAGCTGTTCGAATTGCCTGAAGAACTGTCTGGAGGCGCTGGACATGCTGCGCAAACGTGTCCGAAAAGACCACCACATCGTCGAGGTAAACGAGACACGTATCTTTACAAGTATTCTGATATATTTGACAGTACGCTCTTACCACTTTCGAGGCTTATTCTCTGCAGCCTTTAAAGAAAGGAAAGTGAGCAAGATGTAATGGCGACAGCCGTTAAGTTTCGAGTGGTAATATAGTGCAATACAAGTGTTTAATTTAATCATACGTCATCTCTGAAAGCCCCCCTCACTCACTCCCTCCCCCCACCCCATTACATTTGAAAGCGTTGGGAGAACTCCAGTTCCACTGGAAAAACTCAGCGAACTCCTGCACAACGTTAAGAGTATCGCAGCCGTATGAAGAAACATTGAACTTGCATATAGCAACAGACGCATGCTGTCCACATTGCCATCAATATCCAAGCATGACATGCGAGAGACGCTATAAAAGACGATCACCCCGCGGGGTAGTAGTCCGTGAGACCGCGTTGAGAGCTTCCATTACGTCGGCGACTCCCGTGCACTTAAACTTCTGACTTTTTATCTTTCTCCCAATCTTTTCTTCCCCTTTCTATTCCATAGTGTTCACAGCGCACACATACCAGCACATACTTTCACACATACTTTCCTTTTGCAGTGTAGGGTAGCCAACCGGATTCAGTGCTGGTGCAGCTTCCTGCCTTTAATTAATTTTTTTCCTCTGTATCCTTTGCGAAGTCCCCACTTATTACCATCCGTGTGTTGCCACACACAACTTCAAAGGAATTGAGTGCGCTCGTTCAGTATAGCTAGCTTTACGAGCATGTAATTCTAGGCAATCGCATTTATCTTAAATAGATGTATGGCTAGTGCATCATATATAGCGCATAGGTGAAACGAAAAAAAAAGTGGCACTAGGCACGGCGATAGACGTTTACGCAGCACTTCAGCAGAAACTGCAGGCAGCTAGTATACGAATGCACAATGTTTGTATTGCTTACGGGCGACGTGATATATATTTACCTAACGCACCGAGAACGTCCTTAAATTAAAGAAACGAGGGGCACGTATCATCTGTCTCAGAATTTTTACGCCTTTCAAGTCATAACAATCAAATCATTACAAGATATGCTTCAGTACATAATGAAAAAAAAGCATTAGGCTGGCTAAGTTTTCATTTGTTCCTGGCAAAGAAAAACTGTTATGCTTCTTCACTAAGCGAAGACCATAATGCCGCACATAAACTTAGCGATTTGGACATCTGATATTTCTGTGGACGGTTTTTTTTTTTTTTTTGCAAAAGGATAACTTTTTCGACGGCCTCTACAATTCGCGTCTTGCTGTCGTGAAGAACGTAAGTTCACTGCAGCCAAAAACTTGAGTAGTTAATAATCAATGCTGACATTTGAGTAAAAAAAACTGTTAGACACAAGAATATGTACCTGAAAGATTCCGTGGCTCGAGCGTCACATCGAAGTATGACCCATGGTCCTTAATGTGAGGAGCTGTAATAATAATAAAAAAAAGGTTATCTCTCATTAAAGGCAGCATCGAGCTTCAATCAGACTTAGCCTCGAGTTTAAAGAAGTAGCTTACTTGGTGTTTCGATACTTACTCGCTAGCGAAACTTTGTTGCGCCAGCTGAGAGCCGCTACCAGTAGCAGCAGGCCAGTGTTGAACAACCCATGCATTCCTGCATTAGGCTACACGTTTGTGCAGCAGAAGCTGCTGCAGCCCATTTGGTTGTTACCTGTATAGTAGTGGCTGCCTGCGAGCCATTCTATGTACGGTTTGCTTCAAGCTACAACAGGCGTTTTAACACAGTCGAATGGAAGTGATAATTTTTTGGCACTATATTACCAGTCGCGCTATTGGCTTGTTTTTTCGCTTTCAGCAGTTCGCTGCTGTAGCAGATTTCATGAAAGCGGTTTATGGCAGTGGCAAACAGGTTAGACAGATTAGCAGTTTATTGTGTGAAATGTGTAACATTGAAAAATAAAATCTAGTTTATGTGTTCAGGAAGCAAACTTAGTCAAAGCAAAATCAAGTTATGTCGTAAGAAGCTTGGATATAATTATCTCACATGAAGGAACAACAGTCCATTCTCACTTGAAAAGACCTGAAGCAGTCCACAATGAAATCCTGTAACCACTCGAACATTTTTGCAACAGCAGCAACTTCCATGCACCCGAATAAACTTGAATCAAATATATTGTACTAATAATACACTTTTGGTTCGTTTAAACGTGTAAACAATAGCGGTTGCGAATGTTCCTTTTGTAGGCAAAGTTGAAAACGTAAGCAAAAATTCATTCAGTTATCACTAATAGCCTCGTAAATGTAGGCTAAGCTCTTTCGGTACCGTAGTTAAAGCGATGCAAATAACAACAGCCATCTTACCGTTGGGTCGTCACGAAACGTTGTGGTACATTGCTGAGAAAACAGAAAAGAAAGGGGCCAGCCAATCACGCGCCAGCCGCTTGGCTCGCCTACGCAAGCTCCTTTATTTTTCTGGATAAACCTTGTAAGCAAGCTTTGGTTTTACATGTCGTGTAGGTGTGACTTGAATACACGCATACTTGCTGCCGGGCTAATCGACGATGCACGACGAAACGAAAAGATGCCCCTTGTATAGAAGACCAGAGCCAGCTGCTGGTTGAAGCAAAAAATAAAAGGTACAAGCATTTGCCTGCTGTTCGTAATCAGACCTCCATTCAAGATCACACCTGTCGAGCGCTCCGAGGAGACAACTAGACAGCCTTCATACACTGCGCCCTCTAGCCTGCAGACTTGTGTCTTTCGGTTCCTTTCCCGTCGCTGCAAAAATATTGTTTGTTTTGTTGCATTTTTTTTATCTAGCCTACCTTACAGACGCCATTCTTTTTCTCTTTTCCGGTGAAGCCGTATAAACGTCTTGCCTTTTCGCACCACGCAGTCATTTCCTCAACATTTAAATTCGTGGAGAGCCTCTCCACCATTACCTTCGGTGATAGGACAGCTATGGCGCAATTATCCCATGGTGGGCTCTTATACCGGCTTCTGTCATGCCTTTAGCTGCCGTTTCCACGATCGCAGTAAACGGAACTACAACTATAGCTGTGCCAGGCAGTGCGAAAAAGAATGCGTGAGCACTGCGCCAAACAACACACACGTTCTTCCGCGTCACTTGCATTTGTGCGATCTTTTATCTGCCACGCCACATGAATATAGAGATATCAACTTGAGCTGCTGAGACAGAGCCACGACACATCTCTCTATTCCGAATTCACTCCTTCGCGTTCCGTACTTTTTTAACTTGTGGCTGTTTCATGGAAAAAGTTCTTATTCTTTCGTCTTTCTGGGATTTTACGTGCCGAAACCAGCTCTGATTATAGGGCATGCCGTAGTGGAGGGCTACGGAATAATTTTGACCACCGTGCACTACAAAGTTAACTGGGAAGATAGCTAGCTCACGACTGAAATCACGATACATGGGTACGGGTCGTTTCTAAGAGTCTAATAGGGTTTCTCTATTTCTCTGCTGTCATGAAGGAACACACAACGTATATCACCTGTCGTATCGTTTTTGGCTTTTCCATTGCATAAAGTGCGTGGCGAGTATGGACACGGACAGATTATGAACATATTACGTATTGCTGTACCATGCGCGAAACCAGGCAAATCCAGTGAAGATAGCACAATTCCGTGCTCACGTATTTCTTGGAGTTTTCTTTTTCAGTACGAGGTCAAACACTACCGGAGCCAGGGTCCATCAAGCTGAGGCACCCATTTACTCAGCTGAAAAGATGACCAAGTGAAGTGCCTACAAGTAACACTGTCCGAATTTTGGGGATATTGCACATCTCACCTGTGGCCTGTTAATTTATTCGTATTCCCTTCAAGAAAATAGCTCAGAACATCTGAACTGTTTATAGTTTCGTAGGCGGGCCCACTTTAAATACTTGAGCCAGTGTACATTGAAAACAACGCGTTGAGAAGTCTTTATACACCAGCCGCTTCAAGTAAGCACCGTATTTATGCACGCTCACACAGCTATCCTGATTACCTCTGTTCCAAGCGCAATATTTTTTTCTTTGATCTATAGGAGACAGTGGTGCTAATCAAACGATACAGTTACTTCAAAAATAAGAGGAGCCGTTTTTTATTGTGCTGCATGTTGCGCTGAACTACATAGAAAGACCCAAATATAGGCTGTTCTTTTTTTTTGTATATGATGCTCGGCATTATGTTTGCACCATTGGCGTGCGATATCCGCAGCTATCTCCGAATCTTTTTTTTTTTTTTTCATCTTATTTTTTGTTATTGGGACGGATTTGCCGCAAGGCATTTGAAACAATAAAGAAAGTCAAATAAAACCTTCTAAATCTGAATCGCACAAGAACTGCAGCACTGTCTTTGCAAACTTATTGTCAATCACCCAACGGCCCTTGTTTTCAGTTTGGTCTGGCGTCAGTCCAGCTTTTCTTAAATTTACAAGTCTGTTCGCCCGCGTTCCAGGACACATCTAACGCAGGTGTAGAGCATCTGACGTCGCAGGAGCCAACCACTAGTGATCTGCGAATCGTAATTTTTTTCTTTCGTTTTTCCTTTTATTGCAGTAAATTGCACCTTTCCCACTTTACTGACATGCTTGAATCCCAGGTAAATGTACTAGCGGCGTTTAAACTTAGCGGTGTTACATTTTGGAAAACAGGACATGAGTCACCTTATCTTTGCTTTTCCACCCCGACGAACATTTCAAATCATTAAAAATTAAACCAACTTCGTTATTAGATTCAGCAGTCGGCTTCATTTTCGCTTCAAAAATATGTACTCTATTAGCACAGATCTCAGTACAAACATTCTGTGTCCGTAACACGGAGCTTGAGCACGTGGCCTCGTGAAGAATGACACGCATGGCCTGTTGCAGAACTGCTCAGAACAATCTGAAGGCGCTGTGTGCTGTATAAAGCCGTCGGGTTAATTGCTTTTGTACAGATATCTGATTGCCCGGCTTATGAACGAATGAATGAACGAAATAACGAACGAGTGAATGAATGAATGAATGAATGAATGAATGAATGAATGAATGAATGAATGAATGAATGAATGAATGAAACTTTATTCCATACTTTAAAGGGAGGGAATAGGGCAGCAGGCGAAAAGCTCTTGTAGCTTGAGTGTGCCTGTGACCCCGTTTGTGACGTCTGCGACTCGATTACACCCTACAGAGCATGTGATGGACAGGGGTGCCACGCTTCTCTCACTGCACCCGTAGCAGTGAGCGCAGCGTTTCTCCTAGGATCTAGTTCTTTTTGGAACCCAACTTTACCCACTGTGAGGCAGGTGCGTACACGCTGAAGGCCCTATTTAATTAGCTGAAATTCTGTTGGAATGAGTCAGCAGCCTGAAAGGCAATACCGAATTTTTGTGTAAGACAGGTTATATAAGCGTCCCAGCTGCATGTGCGTAGCAGGCATCCGCCATTTAGGGCTGAGCGTGTTAGATTGAAGTGTTCAGAAAAGTTTTGGCTGTGCTCCTGGCAAACCACGCGTCGCAACCCTACCTTTTTTTGGTGAGCCGAGGAAGATGCCTTCATTGTGAGGAACTCGACGGCGAGATCGTGCACTGTGCGCCTGTTGACGTCATTGGCAGTCGCCGTGCCCGACAAGTTGTGAAGGGCATGGTTTTTTAGAGGTAAGACATCTGTAATGACAGCTTAAATGTGTTTTGGAGAAGTTTAGAGCCTGCTATTCGAATTGCTATACTGAGTTGAAAGTACCGTCTGGCTATATTTTTTTTCTTTTGATCATTCTTCATTTTCTGTTAGATGGGTGAATGGTGATTTTGAAAAACTGAGAACTCCGCAGGAGACATGCGAGAACTAGGGAAATGGACGCCTTAGTCTGCCACCGAACTGAGACTTTTCATATTTTCTTGCTGTCGCATTTTTCATTCGAGTCAGTCCCTTGATTCATTTCAACTACAACTCCACTTTTTATACTGTTTCAATAATCCACGTTCTACACCATTTTGGTATCCTGCAGTTTCACGGCAAAAAAAAAAAAAAAAGATAACATTGACAAGATCTACGCCGGGCGACAGAACTCCCTGGCGGCAGCCGCTTAATTGACGCGGCCCAATATTGCAACAGCAAGCATTTCACAGTAGTGTCCATCAACCACAGGGGTTTGACGACCGTTAACGCAGCTTTGGTACGAAGCACGTCATCATGTGTGGCCGAGAGAGAGAGAGAGAGAGAAACGAAGAGAGAGAGGTAGGGAGGTTATACCAAGGGCGTGTCCGGTTGGCTACCCTACACTTGGGGAGGGGGAAAGGGGAAGAATAGATAAGGAGAGAAAAGAAAAAACGCGCAAGACAAAGCACGTAACTGAATCGTCACCGAGTCAAATCAGCGCGTACAGCGCGTCGTAATTGCAGCCTCCGCGATCAACTTCAGAAACATTTTCAGAGCTAATTGCGGAGGCCACGCTCCGCTGTGCTGAGTACGGTGAACGCCACCTAGGTGGCGTTGGTAGTGCTTCTTGATGCCAGCGTCCCTTCGAATGCTGGCATCGAGGCGTCGTAGTGCTGAGACCACCGAAGCGTTCACTGTCGGTGCGCGTTAGTGTCGTAATGCAGTACTTCTCTTTTCTGCTCGTAGGCGGCGGCACCGCCCCGAGCAAGAGCGCGGGTACACGGAGGAGTGTTAGATATATAAGGCGCGTCTGTGTAGCTCTCTGCAAATGCGTTTGTGGCGCAATGGGTTAAACGCTCGGCGATCTATCGTCGCGGACCGAGAGGTCGTGGGTTCGATTTCCAAATTTTGCATGTTTGTGGAACTTTTTCTTCTGGTTTCTTTCTTGGTATTATGTTCGTGTACATTGTAAGCTGACGTATTTCCGTGACGGAAATACGTCAGTGAAGTCTTGGTGGACCCCGGCATAAAACACTTTCGTGTTAAAAAAATTGAGTCAGTCATTCGCAGAGACAGTCACAGAAGAATCTCCGCTGTCACAAGCGTTCGTACAATCCGGTACTCTTCACGAACTGCAGAAGGACTTTTGTGGCCTTTTGCATGCAAGAATGCATAGGCCATGGCCCAAGAATCTTTTCTTCCGAGAGCATTCTGTTATCTAACAGGTTGAGTTTAGCTTGGAGAATAAGTCGTTGAGTGTCAAAACAAGTGGCCATTGCCTTGGCCCTCCTGGACGAGAAACATGCCAACATCTTCAGTGACTCCAGGGCAGCCATCCGCGCCTTCAGCGTTGGCGCCGTGTGTAAGGAAGCCTGTCGCATCCTCGACGGCAAAAGCATCGCCACCCACACTATCACGTGGTTAATTCCCCGCTCACATGGGATCCATCATGGGAGGCCCCACAAACCTTAACGAGCTGGCCCACTCCAAGGCGCAAGGTCTCGATTTCCACGACCATGGAGAACTCCCCGGCCGGCCCGCAGTGGTGGAGAACAGAGATCAACCCAAAACATATAACGAAATTACGCAGCACTTTTATCTCGGCAGGAGAGACTTTCCCCTTACTCACAAGAAGTTAAATAGAGCGCAGGCATTGACCCTCAGATTATTGCAAACAGGCTCGTATCCCAGCCCGGCTTTATTACACAAGCTTTATCCCGACACTTATGCCAGTAGTTCTTGCAGGCACTGTAATGACTTCGCTAGCCTAGACCATATGCTCTGGCGTTGCCCCTCGTTGCGAGGCACGGTACAAATCCATGAGGACAAGTGGCTCTCCGCTATCAAGAGCCCCGATGCTGGGGCGCAACTATGGGCGGTCCAGAGGGCCGACGATGCGGTGGTCGGGCATGGCCTGGCTGTCCCAACGTGGGAGCGGCCCGCTGTGCGCTGAGTCGCGTACCTCAGGACTTTCATTGAAGTTTTACATCCATCCATCCATCGACAAGATTGTCAAAGATAGCGTCAGCTGCTACATAATGCAATAGAATTCCGCGAGGCGGAATTTTATATAAATTTTATTAAGGATGCAGCAAGGACAAGTACCGCATACACCCGGCAAATGAGTGGCGTGATACGCAATGACGCCACCTCGTGGCCCACAAGGACCACTGGTGACACAAAATTACATCATCTTTGGGACCGGCGCAGTTTACTCGGTGAGAAACTGACTGAACAGATGCGCTAAACCCTGGGGGATTCCTTTATTAAAGCGAAACTTTATTACTTGAATTATGTGCTCGGAGGCGTGGCAGTGAGGATATTAAGGTACCGTTTGTCGTTTCTTCGTGAAACTGTGCAGAGAACAGAGGCGGTCACCGTTTCATTTGTACGGGTAGCACGGATGGCTTTATAAGCCGATTCATTATATACGTGCCACATGCCGTCTCTTGAGACAAACCAACCGCCCATTGATTGAAGGGTTTAATAGTAGCGCAGAAGCTCACACTTAAAAACAACTGGCAGAAAGGGTGGCTTGGGACTGAAATCACGATATCTGTGCGGTATTCCTTGCGGACGGACGGACGGACGGACGGACGGACGGACGGACGGACGGACGGACGGACGGACGGACGGACGGACGGACGGACGGACGGACGGACGGACGGACGGACGGACGGACGGACGGACGGACGGACGGACGGACGGACGGACGGACGGACGGACGGACAGACAGACAGACAGACAGACAGACAGACAGACAGACAGACAGACAGACAGACAGACAGACAGACAGACAGACAGACAGACAGACAGACAGACAGACAGACAGACAGACAGACAGACAGACAGACAGACAGACAGACAGACAGACAGACAGACAGACAGACAGACAGACAGACAGACAGACAGACAGACAGACAGACAGACAGACAGACAGACAGACAGACAGACAGACAGACAGACAGACAGACAGACAGACAGACAGACAGACAGACAGACAGACAGACAGACAGACAGACAGACAGACAGACAGACAGACAGACAGACAGACAGACAGACAGACAGACAGACAGACAGACAGACAGACAGACAGACAGACAGACAGACAGACAGACAGACAGACAGACAGACAGACAGACAGACAGACAGACAGACAGACAGACAGACAGACAGACAGACAGACAGACAGACAGACAGACAGACAGACAGACAGACAGACAAGAAACTTAATTGTGTCCTAAGGGACTATGTCGTAGTCGCGGGCCGCACCTGCACCGGGGGCGGAAGACCGTGATCTTCGGCCCTTTCGCAGGCCCTTTGGACAGCCCGAAGCTGGATTGAAAGGTCGTCGCTCTTGACGGCTTCTTCCCAGTCTTCTTGCCTGTTAAAAGGCGAGTGGTGCAATGCTGAACATTGCCACAGCATGTGATTAAAGGTGGACCTTTCCTCGCCGCAGTCGGGCAGCGGGGATCCACACCCGGAGCGTAGTGGCTCAGCCTAGATCGAGACGGAAATGAGCCCGTCTGCAGCATTCTCAACACCGAGGCCTGGGGTCTGCCGAGCTTCGGGTGAGGAGCCGGGAACTGCCTGCGTCCCAGCTGGTAGTGAGCCGTGATGTCGTGAAAAGTAAGCAGCGGGTCCGTGGTCCGGTCGATCCCCTGCGAAGCCGGGCCCCTCAGACCGGCGCGGTTGACGAGACCGGACAGATACATATTTGTATATACTGGCTCTAGGCGACAGCGAAAGCGGCACTCCTTGTGCTGAGTACACTGCGATGGTTGGTTATATTGCAGTAAATTGGCAGTCACGTTCTGTAATATTCATGCAGCGCCAGTAAGTGGCACTACATGAGCCATTTACTTTGCGAATTTGTGGTCCGTACTGCCCAGCAAAACAGCCTCCTTCTGGCCTCTCTTAACACGCTGAAGAGGATTGCCCGTGTCTCTGCACTTCCCGCGTAAGTAAATTTTCTTTTTGCCCGAGCTCTGTTGTACTCACACTGACCAGAAATTAGTAGCTTTGTGCTAGCACTTGTGTTCATTTAACCATTATTGGAGCTACCAAAGGTACTGTGAAATCCCGGAACTTAAGACATTTTCGTTCCAACTTTAGGCCCAATTCGAAAAGGCATATTTATCACTATCAAGTTTCGAATCTTTGAAGTTTGCAGTGTTTCCGTGATTTCCTGCAAATATAGGCACATAGCTGAGGCTTCTTCATAATGTTTCTGCATGCACACAGGGCGAAATGTGCGTGTTGGCTTGAATGATGTACCCTATGCCCTTCCCACGTGTTAGCAATTCCGGGATTCCATCCTAAAATAATTGCGAATTGTTGAACACATTGAACGTGACGTAAATAATTTTGACATTGTGTTATTCGCTTTCAATAAATGCAATGCCTAAAGCAGGGAAACTAATTTGAGGAGTAATCCGTCCTGTTAGCAAAGAAACTCAATAATTGGGTAGGTTTGTTTGATGTGGAGATCCTAGGTGCCCCGTCCTCCACCCCCCCCCCCCCCGCCCGCCCTCTAAACAATATAAACTATCAAAAATATTTAAAAAATATTTCTAGCACTGCTGATATCAATTTAAAGGAACTGACAACCGACTTTTATGGACCCAGTTTTTTATGGCGCAACGAAAAACTCACCCTCAGTAGTGTTTATACCTGCAGCGGTTACTTCCAAAAGTGCGTGGATATTTTGTAAGCAGAATCAGTCCCTCCTCTAGCAACGCTGAGAAGTGATAGCGATGCCGATTGCCCGCCTCGCAAATTGTGAAAGCCACCCATCGTCCTGCTTACACTGGAGGGAGTGCAACTGTGGTTAACAACCTATATTGTCACCTTTCCAACCACTTTTAAAGGTAAATAGACTGCTACAATAAGTTCGCGTTGTTGCACAGACCTTTCTAATAGTTGTACCGCGTTTTTTTTCCCGAGTACGTGCCTACGTCTTGGCTGGCTGGCCCCCGTCGTTGTTGTTCATCGATAGACGAGCCAAGCCAAGTCATCAAAAACGAAGGCGAAGGCTGCGCCACTTTTATACTCACTAAAAACGAAGGCTTATCTGCACATTGTAAGTTAGAAAAAACTTATAAAATGAATCTTGCTGCATTTCAAAATTAATAAGAAGACCAGGAACACTAGTAGCACTAGTAGCGTACACTAGTAGCAGGTCATGTGGTAGGCCTCATAAGTAAGTTCATGTTTTTGCCGCGTGGGGCGCCAAGGGTCATTTTTCGCGACTTTTAGTGAAGAATTAAAAATATAAATTCGCGTTTAAGGAGAAAAACAGGGCCCGCTCTAGTCAATACGATAGACGATCTTTCCATCAGCGGGGTTATCTCAATTCATGTTCGGCGCGGTTGTCTGTCCCTTTAAATCAATGAAGATCAGCGTAAAACTTACGAAGACAGCAGCTTAGGTGCAATATATTTTACAGCTCACAGTCCGCGTCAGCGAATAAAATACTGCAGGGAACTTGTACGGTCATAGTCCAGTACATAGAGTGCGCAAACAATAAAAAAAAAAATCAACAACAAGAAAACAGCGGCTAACGAACATTGTCGAAAGTGTGTGAAAGGTGCAGCTGGTAGGAAGTGTTATCGTTCGCCATTAAAAGGGCATTATTGATGAGCATGCCTGTCTCGGACAGCTTATGTAGCAGGCGGACATACAAACAGCTGACCGCTGCAAATGAGCTTTCAGTCATGTAAATAAGCTCGCTATCCGACAGTTGTCAAGTCCGTATCGTCATTTCGCTGAAGGTAAGCTTGACATCTGACATTTTGAGGCCGGTATCATGCATGATTCGTGCGCTTCACCCGCGCTGTATGTCATTATCGCACAGGGAACCATAAAGAGAGCTTAACTCTTTCCCTATAGCATGGCGAAAATAGGTGTTTTTTTTTTTTGGTACGTTTCGGCAGTCAGTCAGTCAAGAACTTTATTGAGGTCCTGAGGAGTTTTAAGCCATTGGTGATTCCACGCGGGGAGCTTCTCTGGCCAAAACCGTATGCGACGCCCAAGTCGGGACGGGAACGTGGTGACGCTCCGCCAGTTCTTGGGCCCTCTGGATGGCCTTGAGTGGGAGTTTGAGGTCCGTACTTTTGAGGGCTTCTACCCATTCGAGCTCACTGGAGAGAGGGCCCTTTGGTACAGTGTACTAGAAGGGGGCAGTGGGCTTACTCAGCCGCTCCTCTGACGCAGTCAGCGTCGCATCCAACAGGTGGCGCCACTGGCAACTTCAATGGAAGCTTTGCTTGCAGAAGCTTTGATTTTCCTTGCGTTTCTGTCGGTTTCAGTTCGAAGCAGTTCACACACACTCTTATTTGTTTTAAATTTTGGCTTACTTGAGAGTCTTTACATATCTTTAGCAAGCACTATATTTGTTTAGGCCACATGATATTTGCCATAATAGTACCTTGTGGAAAAGGAAGACGGCAACTCTTGGGCAATTTGCTGCTTATCCTAATTCTTGAACCTTTTGGACAAAGAGGTCGTCGATGACGGATTTTGCTTATGTGGAAGGGGCCTTCGAATTTTCCGAATCATCGGGCAATCGTAAAAAAAAAAATTGAAAGAAAATTTTGAATGAAAGGGACGGTGACCAAATATACGGTTTCATGCAGTGTCGACCTAATGTAAAATTTTGTCAGACAGAAAACAGTGCGCGCATACTACCCAGCTGGGCTAAAAAAAAAAAAAAAATCAGGCATGCTAACCAGATTTGTGCCTTTGCTTAGCCAAAATGAATTTGTATATATGGCTTAAATATGTCATTGCTACACTTTAGTTGTCCCATGCTTCACAGTAGCCTTCTGCGTTTATTGTTAAACATCATTACGCCGGCACACATTTATTAAATCAAATTAGGTTGATTTTTCCTCAAAGAAATGGAGGGAGGCCTGAACAAAAAGTGAAAACTAGTTCACTTTTTGCAGGCCAGGTCAGCAAAATGCAGACGTGTGACAATGTAAAAACTAATTATTTTAGCTGTGATGCTAAGAGCGTGCACATTGCAGCCAACTTCGAGGGGAAGCTTACTCTTAACAACTGCCAGCATGTCCATTACGCTGTCCGAGTGTGGCTCACTCTGACAGAAGCATTCTATCAGTAAGGAGGCCAGTGAACCTTCCTCGCAGTTTCCTTCGCTAACTGACCTAACTAGACCATATATAAAAAGAAAGACAATTCACAGTGATCAGGAACTGCGGTGGACATGAGCACAAAACGTGGCTCGAAATGGAGCTTGCATACTGCGCTCGTGTCGTCCCGGGGCTTGTCAGCTCTGTGGAGGTTTTTTCCCACTCTTTCCGCCTATTTTTATCCTTCGGGACGCCAAACAAGGACAACTTCGGCCCATCCTTCACATAAACATAGTCTGTTTGGCACCCAGGCGCGTAACAGTGATTTTGTAAGTTACTGACAGGCACTGCAAGGCATACTAATCTCTTGCAGGCTATGTGCGAAAAAAACACTGAATGAAAAAAAAAAAATCCACGCGACGACGTCCACAAAAAAAAAAAAAAAAAAAAAAAAGACAGCGCAGCTCAGGAACTCCAACTTATTATGATCGGGCACTGGGCGGGCACTGGGCAGCTGCGCCGTCGCAACCACGCTCCATTGAAACTGACGCCAGCGCCGCCGCTCGGGCTATCGGAGAAGCTCATATTTGCGACATTCGTGGAGCCGCGGCATCGCATAGCTTCCGCCGGAGAGTAAGCCCACTGCCCCCTTCTAGTACACTGTACCTTTGGTAACGTGGTGCATTGCCATAGCATGTGCGAGAGTGAGCAATAAAGTTCTGGGCAGTATGGGCAATTTGCCGGGATGTTACGGCAGATGTTTCTTTCTTTTTTCTGAAGGAACTACTGCACTCAATATTTAATGTAATACATAAACAGAAATCAAAATGAATGCACTTTTCACGCATAAAGGTTTTATTAACGAGATATATGTCATAAAAAGATATAAATTGTTAAAATCAAGATTGTGCGATAAAATTGAACAAAGTTTGTAAAGACACGCTTCTATCTACTAATAAAAAACGTTACGAAAATAATGAGATATACAAAATATGTTGTCGTCTATTATGCACTATCTCCGAAAAAAATCTACATTTTTCATTGAACAGGTATTCCGCTACAAAAATTTGACTGCAAGCACTACAGTTGGACGTGCCGCGTTGCGGCCGCCGATGTTCCGGGCTGGTTTGCGTCGTCGTCGCTGTCAAACTCAGTCCGACGAAAATCCAGCGTCCTCTGACTTGCTGCTATTCGATGTATCGATAAGATCAGCCGCAGAGGCAGCGGAATCGCGATATCTGCGATCTCCCGAAGCGCGCGCGCCGTTTTTCGGAGCCGGACATGTTTGCGTTCTGCTTTGACGATCGAGAAAATTCGGAGCGCGTTTAAAGATCGCCGCCTGGCAGGTAAAAAATTGAACCGCTTAAAAAACAAAAATATAGTTTCTCCTTTTTCACGTCCGATGGCGCAGTGTGTCCGTGAGCGGCGCGGAAGGTCTCGAAAGCGGCGTTTTAAATAGAGTGTACTAGAATTGTCTAGTACACTCTAGTTCCAAACTGGAGCGTACTAGACAATGGTCGAGTGGGCCGAACGGCGCTCTCCCGCTGAGGCGGCGCGTGTGGAAAAATTGTGCGAGGGTGCTGCGAGCGAACTGGATTGGGGCGGAGACGTGCTCCGTGGCATATTCAACGTAATTTAGCTGCGGGTGCCGAGGCCGATTGCGCAAAGTACGCTCTTAAAATAGTGCTATATTTCAACTGCAAATTTATGTTTACACCATTTTGCCAAAAATATATACTTGAGGCATGGATTATACAACACGACGTCTTCAATTTTGCTGTCATCGTCAAGCGCGCGTTCGCTACGCGGACGCTGGCAGACGCCCAGTTCTTCTCGCAGAACGTCTGTTCAGTACATTTTTTGTGTGTTTTAGTTGCTTTGGTGCGCCCGTGACTCTTGACGGCCGGTAACAAATGTAGTTTTAGCCAAGTGAACCGCTGTTTAACACTGTCTTCTAAAATTAACTGGTAATAAGCCTCCTATCTGCAACATGAAGCTACGTAAGAAAATTTTTTGATAGCGTGTCATTTTACACGCGCTTCTTGTTGGTGGAATATTGATCACTGACAATGATCGAACAAAACAATATTAGGGTGAAATAAACCAGGTTTATTAACTGCGTGGCGCGAAGAACGACCAGTGCATTTCTATGGGCAATTAAATCAATGGGTACATAGGCATATATATTCACTATATATATGTTATGAAAAAAAACATCAAATATGCTAAATGCACTCAATGACAAAGTGAGAACTCCCGAATGGAATAGGCGCACGTATTTACAGTAACAAACACACTTATGGAATACCGCACATAAAACTCTCATTCGCAGACATGATATTCATACCAGGCAAAAACACCTTATATATATATATATATATATATATATATATATATATATATATATGCAAGTGTTATATGCAAGTGTTATTGGTAGACAGTATGACGCCGAATAGTCGCTTCCGTTAGAATCTGACGCATAACACCTCAATTGAAGTCTCAGAGGTGACTGAGCGATGGAAGTGAGGACTGTCTTTCCGAATGATTGTGCTGCCTGAGAGTCGTGGTTGTTGCGCAGAGGCGCAGTTAACAAGTTCCTATATAGCTGTCATTCAATACAAACGCCCCGTTTTGGGGCAGCCTGTATATCGGCTCAACTTGATTCAGGCAAGGAAAATTTTTTATTGCGATAGCAATTATATGAACACTCCAAAGCGGATTTCTGCCGTCGGCGTCGCCATCGCCATCGCCGTGAGGTTCCGTATGACGTCAACGTCGATGAAATCGTCGCCGCGCTCCGGACGCTGTATGTGCGAGTGAAAGGGCGCGAGGGACGCGCGCTTTCACCGGGAGCGAACGCACGTCGAAGAGCCAACGCGCGTTCTGCGCCGTGCTCCCTGAAGGGCTGCAGAATTAAGGGTCTCTTTCCTCCTTTCCATATATAGAGATCAAACGCAACTTCTTCCGTCGCGCAAGAGGTTGTGGGGGAGAGAGAGAGGGGAGGCGACGTTTAGCTGCGGCACCGAATGCGTATTATTGCGATAGCAATTATATGGGCACTCAAAAGCAGATTTCTGCCGTCGCCGTCGCCGTCGCCGTCGCCGTGAGGTTCCGTATGACGTCAATGGAGATGAAATCGTCGCCGCGCGGCGAACGCTGTATGTGCGAGTGAAAGGGCGCAAGGGACGCGCGCTTTCACGGGGAGTGAACGCACGGCGGAGAACAAACGCGCGTTCTGCGCTGTGCTCCCTTAAGGGCTGCAGAAGTAGGCGTCTCTTTCCTCCTCTACAATCACCATATATGTAGAGCAAACGTGCTTTCTTCCTACGCCCGAAAGGCCGTGGGGGAGGGGAGGAAAGGGAGGCGACGTTTAGCTGCGGCACCAAGTGCCTGTTTATATCAGAGGCTCCGGCAACAGTCACCAACGCCGCACGCATTTTGAGCGAACGCGGGCAAAACGCCGACGGCGTCGACAACAGTTCTGCGCGTTGTTGGTGCTGCTGCATGTCCAAGTTTATACAGCTGATCAAACTACAATCCTTACTCCGTATAGCTCTCTACTAATTTGCTATCGCAATTGATGCTTCGCGTTTCGGGTGAAACTGCGACAATTTTTTTTTACAGTCTCACCATGTTTGCCACTCATTAAAACTGGTTGTCCCATGTGGTACCACACTTATCTTCTTCACCGAACGTAGCAGATCTACGCGTATCTCAACGTGTATGTGAGGTAGGCCGGTCCTTTTTTTAACACGAAAGTGTTTCATGCCGAGGTCCACCAAGACTTCACTGACGTATTTCCGTCACGGAAATACGTCATAGAACATAATACAAAGAAAGAAACCAGAAGAAAAAGTTCCACAAACATGCAAAATTTGGAAATCGAACCCACGACCTCTCGGTCCGCGACGATAGATCGCCGAGCGTTTAACCCATTGCGCCACAAACGCATTTGCAGAGAGCTACACAGACGCGCCTTATATATCTAACACTCCTCCGTGTACCCGCGCTCTTGCTCGGGGCGGTGCCGCCGCCTACGAGCAGAAAAGAGAAGTACTGCATTATGACACTAACGCGCACCGACAGTGAACGCTTCGGTGGTCTCAGCACTACGACGCCTCGATGCCAGCATTCGAAGGGACGCTGGCATCAAGAAGCACTACCAACGCCACCTAGGTGGCGTTCACCGTACTCAGCACAGCGGAGCGTGGCCTCCGCAATTAGCTCTGAAAATGTTTCTGAAGTTGATCGCGGAGGCTGCAATTACGACGCGCTGTACGCGCTGATTTGACTCGGTGACGATTCAGTTACGTGCTTTGTCTTGCGCGTTGTATTAGTGTGTCAGTTACGTGCTTCGTCTTTCGCGTTGTGCTAGCGTGTGCAGCGTAGTGCAGCTTCCATATGCACGACGGTTGCTCATGGTCATCGACGTTGGTAGTCGTGATGGAGGAGACGTGCCACCAGGCGTCAGCGTGGGTGCATCAACGCCTAAAGGCGCTTTAGCCACAAAACACCAATAGACATTATATATCAATGTGCAATAAACATTACACTACTTCTGTGAAGACACGTTTCACTTTCGTGTTCTATACCGATTCCTATATAAGAGGGATCAACCACATTTTTTTTGCTTCATTATTGTCGTTATGATACTGCGCCGGATAACTGAGAGCAGCCGTTTATAATATACAAGCTGCTCAGTTGAGCGGACATACAGTTGCGAACGGTATATACATTCGTGTATGAAATATAAGATAAGCGTAACATGTTTCTCTCGGAAATCAGACTCCAGAATAATTTATTTTGTTTACACCCCTAGAAAAAAGCCGAAGGACGCAGCTCGAACGACACCAGCAACTCACGGAGGTCAATGATTGCGCTGCATTCACGAAGGAAGTCAATACCGAGGATTATTACAAATTCTTGGGTTTTAGGTGGCAAAACCATGATATGATTATGAGGTACCCGGTTTAGTTTTCTCACATGGGGTTGTTTATCGTGCACCTAAATAGCAAGTACACGAGTGTTTTTTTTTTTTCCATTTCGTTCCCATCGAATTCCGCGACCTCCAGTTTAGCAACGCCCCGCCATATCCGCTATATAGCCCCTAATCAGGCTACCGCGCCGGCTTTCTTTCTTTCTTTTTTGTTTAATGCGAAGCATTTCTTGGCGAACATTTGCTACTTTGACAGTATCTATCTATCTATCTATCTATCTATCTATCTATCTATCTATCTATCTATCTATCTATCTATCTATCTATCTGTCTACCTAGTATGACCTCAACGTGACGGACGTGTATATACGCACCTCCTGATCTTATCATCATCATTCATCGCTATTTTTATCCCCCCCCCCCCCCTTCACTTCCCCAGTGTAGAGTAGCAGGCCAGAGCAAACCAACGCCCAAGCCGACCTCTCCGCCTTTCTGCAAATAAACCTCTCTCTCTCTCTCCGCCTACGTCTTTGTGATCTCATGGTCGTTTCGTTAACTTCGTACGTACCAAAATTGGCATACTATGACAAGAGCATACGACGAATATAAATGATATGTCATGACATGAATGCCATGACATGCGTGTCTTGTAGGTCATGAAACAGCCACCTACGTCTTGGTGCTCTCATGGCCGTTTCGTTAATTCGGTAGGTACCAAAATTGGCATAGTATGACAGGAGTGTATGACGAACATAATTGATAGGTCATGACATAAATGTCATGACATGCATGTCATGTAGGACATGACAATGACCCAGCTAAAAAGATTAACACTCAAGAACCACTGGAATGGATTCGGACGTGGGCACTAAGTGAAGGAAACACTAAATGATGATGATAGAAATCATAGTCATAAGCATGACTCAGCAAAAATGACAATTACTGAGGGAAAAAAGATTAACAGTCAAAAGCCTCTGAAATGGGTTCTGACGTGGGTACTAAATGAAGGAATCGCTAAAGGATGATGGTAGAAGTCATAGTCATGACCATGACTGAGAAAAAATGACAATGACCTAGCGAAAAAATTTACACTCAAAAACCACTGAAATGGGTTCGGACGTGGGTAGCATGTGAAGGAAACCCTAAAGAATGCTGGTAGAAGTCATAGTCATGAGCATGACTCAGTAAATATGACAATGGCTCAGAGAAAAAAGATTAACACTCAAAAAACACTGGAATGGGTTCTGACGTAGGTACTAAGACTCAGCAAAAATGCCAATGACTCAGCAAGAAAACATTAACATTCAAAAGCCAATGGAATGAGTTCGGATGTGGTACTAAGTGAAGGAAGAGGCTAAAAGTTGATGGTCGAAGTCATAGTCATGAGCATGACTAAGGTTTTCGCCTTTCGCCTTAAGGTCTCTCAGGTGTGGCTAAATGGACTGCTGAGGACTCATGACATGAATGTCATGACATGCGTGTTATGTAGGTCATGAAAGAGCCGCCTACGTCTTGATGTTTTCATGGTCGTTTCGTTAACTTCGTAGGCTCCCCGCACACTGCTTCGCATAACATCGATTCCCACAGAGCGTGGGGTCCGAGGGTTCTTTTCTTGAAGTATCGACTGGAAAACAAGATTCCACGTACGGCTTACGGCCAAATATTAGCATAGAGGATGACTAACTAAAACTGTTTGCGGTCGTACCTCGCGCTCGAGGTCCGACCGCAATAAATGATCCCGTACCAATTACTCCGCATTCTGTTACGCGAGGAAGGCGGAAACTTGAATGGAATGTTGCACTGAACTTTTTTTTCTATAACAATACTTCCTGTAAATATGAGTACAAGGCACCGGATGAGGCAGATAAGCGTTACGCGTTTGAAGCGGCAAGCAGGAAGGTTACATATGTTTATTTGTCTGCGTTTCGCAAGACCTACTGATGGAAAACTATATGCGCAACAATAAACACGACAGATACATGCTGCTTGAAGAACGAGAAAAATATTTGTTCTCCAAAGGGAACTGTACAATAACATAGTAGAATGAAAGCCGACGCTGCGGCCGCAATGCACTTAAATCCACTTCGATCGCAGCGCCGCCACAGTATTTTTCCATGTCGGACGCCTCACTGCAAGGCATGCGCGGCCCCAGCCGCTCGTCCCACTCAACCGTATTCTAGTACACTTTAATTCAAACCATCGATAGCGGGCGCCCATTTTTCGTTCTCCTTTGATGATCGCGAAACTTCGGAGCGCGTGTAAAAATCACCTCTACGCGGGAATAAAGCGAACTGCTTAGAAAACTAAAATATAGTTCTCCTCCTTCGCGTCCGATAGCGCAGTATCTCCGTGAGCGGCGCGGAAGGTCTCGAAGGGCTAACGATGCCCAATGGGCGCGGTACAGAAAGAGTTAAACGGAAGTTTAAGGGGTATATGAGTGGTAAACGGGCAAAAGACAACTTAGCCACTGAGCTCGATTTTATTGCGATAGCAATTACATGGACACTCCAACCGGATTTCTGCCGTCGGCGTCGCTGTCACCGTCGCCGTGAGGTTCCCTATAGATAAAATCTTCGCCGCGCGCCGTATGCCCGAGCGGAAGCGTGCGGGGACGCGCGCTATCACGGAGAGCGAACGCACTCAATCTCCCACGCGCAAGCAAGGAAGCGGGAAGCCCGCGCGGGGGGGGGGGGGGGGGGGGGGGGGCGCACTTCTACTCTGCCAACAACCGCGCTCGTCTCGCCCGCACCGTCTCTTATCTCCCCACGGCTCTGACCTTTCTGCGCTGTGCATTCGCCACTCAGTTTCCGTTGAAGCGATAGACCGCACGTACCTTCGCCGCTGCAGCGTATATATGCGCTTGCTGCCAGCGTTTTGACAGTCGTTGTCTGCAGTCATTCAGTGTGATCTATTCACGTTTGTTTGTGCGCGCTCACACCACGCTTGTTCATTCAGTTAGTAATAGTCGGACCACATTTTCCAACGCACGCTACACATGCAATGCTACCCGGATCGGCAGTGCAGAGCTACAGGTGTGTCCCTTCACACGCGCTGCCCACGGGAAGCGCTTCTCATCAACACCACCGTTTCAGACGCGCCTTCTCGTGGTCATCGAGTCTCTCTTCATGTCGGTCTACTTACGCCGCAGCACACCTGCTTACTTAGTCAGCTCATGTTTACTACAATTCATATTGCTACGAAAGCCGCTCACGTTACTTCGTACGACATTGCTGTGTTGCTATCGCATTCATTGCTTCGCCCTTAGGGCGAAACTGTGACATTTTTTTAGTGCCAGCAAATCTGCAAGTTTGCCCTTGGCCAGACGACGATATCGAACCACTGTTAAGCGCCAAAGTAGCCCATGGACAGTTGTGGAAGTGTGCTAACAGGCTCGATAAACAAGTGTAATGCGCGTCGGCCATGTTTCAGCCTGCGTTATATCTTAACGTATCCAGCTCCTCCTGAATGATTTTCTGCAAGTGCTGAGCTTGAAATTCTAGCAGCCGGGATGAAAACCGGTTTTCGCTCAGCTTTCTATTTTTACTGCAATAGCAATTATATGGACACACCAAGCGCATTTCTGCCTTCGGCGTCGCCGTGCCCATGAGGTTCGGTATAAAGTCCAAGGGCAATAAAATCGCCTCTGCGCACCGTATGCTGTATGGGCGACTGAAAGCTTGCGACGATGAGCCGGCGATCGTGGCTCAATCTTGGGCACGCAAGGGAGGGAAGGGGGTAGGAAGCCCGCCGTATTCCGTCGCGCGCATCTCTCTGGCGGGAGGGTAGGGAAGGGGGGGGGGGGGGAGCGTTCTACTCCACGCGGCCCGGGCAACTGTGCGCGCCCACGTGGGCCGCAAGGCTTCGGGGGAGGGTAGTCAGTGGGCGGCGCGTTCTACTCCGGGCGGTCCTAGCGGCCGCGCACTACATCTTCAAAGCCATCTGCGACGGGGCACAGTCCGCCGTGCGCTGTGTTTCCGCAGCCTAGTTCGCGTTGATGCGAGACGCAGCACGAAGGTCAATTCGCTCGCTGCTGCAGCCACGCTTCCTCACCCCAGCGATTTGACAGCGCGTTTCCGCGATCATCGAGTGAGATGTGTTCATGTGTGCTTGTGCGCGCGTGACACCATGCTTGTTGATTTAGTTAGTATACCCATGTTTACACGTTTATATGGCCGATAAAACTACGATACTTTCAGATCGTGGTTTTGGCACATAAAAGCCCATAATTTAATTTAAAACTACGATCCTTACTGCGTATAGCTGTCCACTAATTTGCTATCGCAATCCATGCTTCGCCTTCCGGGCGAAACTACGATTTCTTTTTGTTCAATTTGGCAGCAATAATTTTATTATTACCGTCCTATTTCAAGTCCTTGATTGGTGCATGATTCCGGCCATATAGGCCGGTATAATGCAGCAATTTTATTACAATGTTACTCCTTTTCACACTTCGTGAGTTGCTCTATAGTGACGCCACGCCCGTGTTATTACCGGTATCGGCAGGCCGTGAATTGTGGACGAGCAGAAAGGATTATAACCGAGTGAAGGGATCGTTAGATTTGACTGGTCCTGCTGTTGTTAGAGTCCGGCGGCCTTGCAGCATGCACGCGGTGGCTTAGCGGCCATGGTGCAAAGAAGAAGGTCGCGGGGTCAAATCCCGGCCGCGGCGGACTCATTTTGATGGGGGTGAAATGCAAAAAACGCCCATGTCCCGTTAACTGGGGGCACGTTAAAGATCCGCTGGTGGTCAAAATTAATCCGGAGTCCCCCCCCCCCCCCCCCCCCTTTCGCGTGCCTCATAATCTAATCGTGGTTTTGACACGTAAAACCGCAGAATTTATTATTTTATTTCGTTGCACGCATAGGTGTAATGTTGGAATGCTTGCGCAGCTAGGGCATGTGTCAAACGCTTAGGAAAGTTGGTTTAGAGTTGCGTGCGCCATACCGACTTGGCGGCTGTGTTGTGTAGGCAAACGGGACCGTCGCAGTCTTTTGTCTTACCAACACAAAGCCACCTTCTTTTCTGACACCACTGTTTAGACGAAAGGCAACTATAATAATTTATACACACTGTAAAAAAATGCGCCTAGTTTTGACTGCGCTCTCCCCGGCAGTACTTGCTGCCAACAATTTCTTGTAAAACGTACCGACGCCTGAATTTTCATTCCACAGCACTTCAGTAACACGCTTTCGTATTTACAGCTGTTCCCCGTAGGAAATACAGACGTCTGTAATTTCATTGCACGGCGCCACATTGACACGCCCTAATGCATGCTTACAATATATTAACAGTTTTTGTGTATATTCTCGAACAGTGCTTTTTGTTAAAAACAAATCTGCTACATTTATTATTCATTAATATTAGAATATCCCTTTCTCGAAAATTGTCCTTTAGTGTTCTTGATACACCGTATTCCTGCGTTACCAGGTATCATTTATTTTACAGTTCACTGGTTATATATTTAACCTGAAGGCACAAAAACTGAAAACACCCTGACAAATGTGGTGGGCAGTAAAACCAAGCAACAGCTGATGGCAACCTTAAAATATATTAACCTTGATTTGAAGTCCACTAGAAGTCTATATAGCTCAAGAAAGAAGACGGGAATAAGTCAAACAAATAAACGAGGCTAACTGATGGAATACTTGCTTAGTATAAAATTATTCAGTGTTAGGCTACACTGCACCTATAGATACCAATACCTTCGATTGGCAAACTATGTTCGAGTATGCATTTAGAACGATGAGTAATGTGATCAATATTACACCGGTACCACGAAGTATCAGTCAAAGTAACTTTATTTCGCAACTTTACAAGGCGAAAATGCCTTGGCGCATTGCTTTTTATTGGCAGTAAATTTACCCCTTTTATGCATCTACAATATATAACAATATATAACAATAAAAGTGGACAGCAAGCTTGGTATGTACGCCTTACATTTTGGTGCAATGCAATCATGACGAAGCACCTTATTGTGGATGCTGACGAGTGACGTTTGCATCAGCAGAAACGCTGCTGACATAAACTACTAGGGTAAATAAGTGAGAACGTAGAAAGTAACTTTATTCTGATAACCGTTTGCTGGCAGTGCTGAAAAAAAAAGGCACTTGAGGCTATAGTTTCGATATAGGTGAAGTCCACGCTGGAGAATGACAGTATGCTTGAGCTGTGGAGCAGAAAATACACAAAGAGTATGAGTTTTGGAGCATGTCAATTTTTGCGTAGTGCCCTCTGTCAGCACGGCACAATTAACTTTAATTTTATTGCGATAGCAATTATATGGACACTCAAAAGCAGATTTCTGCCGTCGGCGTCGCCGTCGCCGTCGCCGTGAGGTTCCGTATGACGTCAATGGAGATGAAATCGTCGCCGCGCACCGCCGAACGCTGTATGTGCGAGTGAAAGGGCGCGAGGGACGCGCGCTTTCACGGGGAGTGAACGCACGGCGGAGAACAAACGCGCGTTCTGCGCTGAGCTCCCTTAAGGGCTGCAGAAGTAGGCGTCTCTTTCCTCCTCTACAATCACCATATATGTAGAGTAAACGTACCTTCTTCCGACGCGCGAAAGGCTGTGGGGGAGGGGCAGGGAAGGGAGGCGACGTTTAGCTGCGGCACCAAGTGCCTATTTATATCAGAGGCTCCGGCAACAGTCACCAACGCCGCACGCATTTTGAGCGAATGCGGGCAAAACGCCGGCGGCGTCGACAACAGTTCTGCGTGTTGCCGGTGCTGCTGCATGTCCAAGTTTATACAGCTGATAAAGCTACTATCATTACTCCGTATAGCTCTCTACAAATTTGCTATCGCAATTGATGCTTCGCCTTTCAGGTGAAGCTGCGACAACTTTTTATACCGCAGTAGAAATGCTTGAGATAGAAAAAATATATTATGCCGAAATGTTTCAATCGGCTGCTATGATCCGATGCTCAAGGTTTATGATCTCGCTGTGGCCCGGTGTTTTTGCCGCTTATTTTGTGCCACGAGCGAGGGGGGGGGGGGGTTATCTCAACAATTGCTGTGGGAAGAGTTAAACCAAATAGACAAAAATTCGAAGACGAAGTTATTAAGTGGGTAAAATAGGCTACAATATGGTAAAAGTTCCGCTCTTGCAGAGCAAACCCGATGAAACAGAACAATGTGTATGAAACGCACCTTCATCGACAAAACACAGACAGCTGATGCTGTGAAGAGGGCACTGAGTTCATTGTTTATAAACAAAATTACGCTGAACTCTTGGTTAAGCAACAGTAAAAATCCTAGTTTATTTCTCATTGATAGTGTGAAAGTAGGATTTCTGATAAGACAACCATAATGATAAGTTCACTTAATGTGCAATCATTTTCATTATGCATAAGTGCTCCATCACGATTCCACGCACTCGACAAAGTATAAACAACTCCATTACTGGACTTTGTCTCTGTGAATGCGAAAAATATTACACGTTGATGCAGCAATAGATTCGATTTGGCAAGAGCAGGAACTTCCGCAGGAGTACAAGATATGTTTGTAGAACTGATTTTGTTACCGAACTGACGAGCATATTGCCCAAGTGTCTCGGCCTGAAACTGGCAAGTTTTCATGATGTCTCTCTACGTGACATTAACTACAAATACAAGAAATCACGGATGTATTCACAGAGCTACACTAAGCGGTACATAAAGCGAACGAACGGGAATGAACAGATGCACGGGTGCAGTTTACCAAAAATAGGTAACGTAAACCATATGAGAGCAATGACAATCAATGACACAGCATAGCAGTCAGAAAACGCTTCCCTCACTGCCAACCATGTCCTCAAGGTAGGCAACACCGACGCCCAGTTCGGCATCATGTGTGTTGTAGTACAGTATTCCTTTCAACTTCACTAGCGCCAAGGTTTTCCTAAGTGCAAGTCTCATAACGCTATCAAACTCAAAGTGCACTCTTCCAACCACAGCTGCCCGGCAGACGTAGAGGACACAATCCTAAGTTCCCCTGCATCCCCACTCCCCCTAGCCCCATTCGAGAGGTGAAACAAAAAAAGTCACAGGCCTGCGCGGCTCAAGAGTATAGCTCCAATTTCGGCACCACGCACACCAGGGTCTTCGCGACAGACTCTTCGCCTCGTTTTGACGAGAACGATCTGAACTGTCCGCCCGGCGTCGACGGCGAGCTGCGGCTTGTAATGCTCTCTGCACGGCAGTCTGCTGAGCCCGATGATGCCTGGTTGTAGCCTGGAACGTAGCTCTACGATTCGCTTCTGCAGCAGCGGTTCATACCTTGCAAGGAGACGCCATAACGTGTACCGAAGAGGTATCCAAATTACGTGGCGCACATCTCACATCGGAATCGCGTAGATTGCGTGCCTCGTCTGAATCTCATCTCGTCTTCTGCGCCTGCGCACGCTGCGTTTGCAGGCACCTTAACTAGATGGCGCCACCATACTGGCGGAGGTTTTGGATCGCGTTGTTGTTTTTCATTGCGCGCCTCGTCTGAAGACATCTCATCGTCTGCGCCTGCGAACGCTACAATTGCAGGCGCCTTAACTAGATGGCGCCACCATACTGGCGGAGGCTCGGATCATCTGTGCCTGCGTTTATAGAGCATTTTTCCGGCGCCCGATAGCAAGCGCTTGCGTGACTCAGTGGTAGAATATCTGGCTCCCACGCAGCGGGCGCGGGTTTGATCCTGGCGGAAACCGGGTGCATTTTCGCATTTCCAGCGATGGCGGTTACGCCTGCCGGACACCGTCGGCGGAAACAGCGGCAGCGGAGGAGGACACCATCGCGAACCGAACAGCTATTGAAATGAGCCCATAACAGCTTACGCTGTAATAGACATCTCTTGCCACCACCGCTTGTACGCTAGCTCGCTTACTTTTCACCCAGGAACCAGATAATTTTAGCTCAGCGGGTTTACGTTTCGCTCCCCGCCCCTCGTAGTCTCCAGCGGATCGTCGCACGAGACGAACGTTTGAGCCCGGTGATCCTTCGCTTGATCGAGCGGAGTTTTTTCCAGAGGCTTTAGAACGCAGCACCTTGGCTGCGCCGCCTATCAGTCACAATTGGAGTTATCATGAAATAATTATAAGCCATGCTTGCTTTTATTTTGCTAGAACAACAAACTAAAGGTAGATTTCATGATTTCAGTGTCTGATTTGATATTAGTGGTGTTTTGGATCTAATAATGAGGACGTTACGTTATAAAGAAGTTGGCCACTAATGTCAAATCAAGCCCAGTTACAACGCAAGCTGTTCTGTGGCGCCTGCTGTAGCAGACGTGTTACAGGTGACGTCACATAAACATTTGCACTAGCGGTGCGCGTGATCCGGACTGAACGAAAACACAGAACAAGGAAAAATAAACACGCAGACTCAACTCCTGTTTAGATCTACGTAAAGTAAAGCATTCTTGGTGTGATTGGCACATGAACCATGTGCATGTTAAGTGTTGTTTTCGTGGTACAAATAGTAGTATTAAAGCGCAGCATGTCATACGAGGAGGAGGAGGAGGAGGAATAAACTTTATTTCTGTACAGCAGATTTGTGAGGCCTAGGCCTCTCTACCTAGATGACGGCCTCGAGCCCTTGGGCTCTGGTGGCATCTTCGGCCTGCTGGATTGCCTTAACCCTTTAGGCCCTGGCGTCCTATAAAAAGTTAATTTGGTCTTCCGGTGCAGAGCTGAGCAGCGCGGTCTCCCACTGCTCTCTGGTGTTGTGCGTTTTATACTGTGTGGGTGTCCCAGGACAAGCCCAAACCATATGTTGTAAGTCCGCCCTTTCTTGACAGAATCTGCATCTATCGGTGTAAAGTTCTGGATAGTAACGGTGGTAGGCCACCGGGTTCGGATATGTTTCTGTTTGCAACAAGCGCCATGCTGTCGCTTGACGTCTACTTAGCGAGGAGTGTGGCGGCGGGAAACGGGCCCTGCCCAATTTATAGTTTTTGGTTATTTCGGTAAAGCTGGTCATCCGGTCTCTCTCCGTTCCCAGTATTCGCGTGTCACCTGCTCGGTCCGTCAGTTCTCGAGCCAGGTTGTGCGCTATTTTGTTCCCGGGAAGAGAGGAGTGTGCGGGTGCCCATATAATGTAAACATCTCGATCTTCACGATAGTTGGCTAAAATTCTTAGCGCTTCCGGCGAGATTCTTCCTTTGGCATAATTCTTGACGGCGGTTTTGGAGTCGCTGACTATGCTGTTGGCCTCCGTGGAGGCCAACATCATAGTCAGCGACGTGGCTGCCAGTGCTAAGGCAGCCTCCTCCGCCACCTCAGCCTTTCCTGTTTTTACAGTGCCACTAACTCTGGAGTCACCCTCCAGAAATGATTTTTTGCAGTGATTTATTTGACAGGCAGGATAATATATACACATATAAACAATGCAGCACATCATACATATATTATTTGTTTCAATTTTTAGTGGTGATCCATAGGGTCCTGTTGCACTCGTCGTGTTTCAGATCCATCGGTTTCTTCTAGCACAACTGCGGATCTAAACGCGCCAAGCGTCTCAACGCGCTGACTTACCGGCCGTCAAAGCCGCTTGTCAAAGCAGGCGTCCGTGGCATTCGGCTTTGGGCCAGTCGCTCACTGCGCGATTTTTCAGTCGCGCGACAGTGGTCGCAAAGCTGCTCAACCAATCAGCGTCGCGCCGAAAGTGATGTGTCGTCGTCCACGCCAAATGCAATGTCCGCGTCACGATATGCAGGCTACAGGCCAGTAATTGGTGTCTTGTCTTGTTATTCTGGGACGCAGCAGTTGCAGCAACGTGTCGAATGTACGCGGTCGCATTCGCTGGAAGCTAAACAGCAGGAAAAGAAAGCACAACACAAACCCTTTTTCCAGCTGCCGTTCGTTGGATGAGCACGCCACCCAAAGGTGAACAGCGGGTGAACAGCTTTGCTTTAATATTATGCACCGAATAACACGCAATGCGAACTAGAAATTACAACTTGCTCTCGATAATACTCGTTGTCATGCGCCCAAAGTTCGGGCAGGAGGCGGCTTGCGTGGCCGGTCACTTCACGCGAGCGGAAGCACGGGCGCACACACGAGCGTCGCGTTTTCTTCGGAGTTAGAGTCCAGATACGTACAAAAACGTTTCTCGAACTCGTCAAGAAAGCTTCGCTTTAAACAAACCCACATTTATTGCGATAGCAATTATATGGATACTGCAGGCGCATTTCTGCCATCGTCGTCGCCGTGCGGTTCCGTATAAAGTCCAAGGGCGATGACACTGTCGCCGCGTGCCCTACGCTGTATGTGCGAGTGAAAGCGTGCGAGGGGAGCAATCTGGCCCGTGCGAAAGGAGGAAAGCGGACAGGATGCGGCCCGTCTTCCGTCGCGCGCGAGGCACCAAACGTTGCGAGGCATCGGGAGGAGGGGCGGCATTCTACTCCGGCTGCAACTGAGTATGTGGCGGCTGCGTGCGGTCGAGCGGCCGTGTCTTGAGAGCGATCTGCGTTGGGGGCAGAGTTTAGGTGCGTCGGCGGCTGATAGCTTTTGCTCTCGGCGCTCAGTTTGCATTGAAGCGATAGACAACACGAAGGTCACTTCGCTCGCTGCTGCCCGCGTTTCCTCACGCCAGCGTCTTGACAGCGAGTGTCCGCGGTCATTGAGAGCGATGTGTTCATGTTTGCTGTGCACGCTGACACCACGCTTGTTAATTTAGATAGCCAGCGAATGTTTAGAAGTTGAAATGGGCGATAAACGTACTATCCTTACTTGGTATGAAATGTCTGCTAATTTGCTATCGAAATCGATGCTTCGCCTTTCCGGAGAAACTGCGACTATTTCTAAGGTTCCTCCTACCTTGCTGCTTCCAAAATCATATCTGAAGGTCAACGTGGCCCTTTACAGCGCTTACCGTGAGTTGATGGCTAAACGCTCGTTTGGCGTTCTCGAAACACATCATCCATAGGCTCCCTAGGCTCCCTAGGCATGAGTGTCGCTCCGTAAACCCCATAGCTCCTTGAGCATTCTGCGCATGCGCAGTGACGTCCACGCTTGTCCACTCGCGGCAGCGGCCCGTAAAGCCGCTGAGCCTCTACTGCAAACAGTACCTCTACTGCAAACTGCTTCCTGTCGTATCTGCTTCAGCGGAGCCCACGCTTGTCGGGGCAAGGCGGCGGAAGAACTGCGCATGCGCCTTCTGCGACATTGTACTCTCACCCTTTTGTTTCATCCTTTCTTCCTCCCTCGTCAAACAGTGCGAATGCGCCTAGCTTGATAAACGGAATCTTGCCGTTTTCTTACAGTGCACGCTTATCGCTGTAATCTTTTCGAGAAAAAATGCTTCAAAAGAACGGGCACTTTTTTACATGCTGGACCTAGACGCCAGCATGTCCTGAATGATAGTATTACCACCTTTTTGTTAATATTTCTTCTGCTTCGCCAGTTTTGCATTGTCTTTTAATGTCTTGATACAGCCGACTAAACTGAGGTTTATACCCCTACTGATTTTTCACAATCGTTTAATACTGTTGTGGTCCAATATTTATGATGACGGAGAAGCCCGTGGTGTAAAGAAGACGACAAGAATATGAAGCTAGCGCGGGTTGTTGCCTTTTGGCCAATACGAGTCATGTTTTGAGGCATGAGCAACAAGTGTAGTGTATTCTAATGTGAATGTAGATGTAGATCTTTGGAAATACTGGCTGGCACCCACTCTGGTGGACTGGCGAAGAGCCGGGAAAGTCAAAGTTAAGTACGAAATAAGAGGACAAAATTTTACAATAGGTAAGTTAGAATCGAAAGATAGAGGTTGGAGAGAATGATTTTCTGAAAATGAAAACTTACACGAGAACCATAAAAGAAAAAAATCCAATTCAATTTGGATGCGCGAGGAAATTCGCATTTTAGTTCTACAAAACACAGGAAAACCAACGTGCGCCAGCTGATGATTCAAACCACGACTGAAACCATACAGCGTATCGCGAAATTGCGTAATATGGCAACCGCTCAAAGCAAGTCGCTACCAAACGAAAGCGATCGACTTGACGCTTGCAACACTTACGCAACCGGGCAATGCACTGCGTTGTTTTGCAATCAGATTAGCAAGTAGCTTCGTTCTTGTCTTTTCGTATGCTATGCGGTCCCCTTCGGGACACGTAAGAGCCGCTTCTCAGGCTGGTTTGTAATACAGAATTTCGACGTTACGTGGCGCGCTGTATCTGTGCTAGCAGCCTGGAGAAGTGGTGGAGGGGAGAATCACTAGCGAAGGCTTCTTGTGGAGAGGGTGAACACGGCGGGCTGCGGCGTGCGATGAGGTCGAGCGGGTTTGTGGCATCGTTGAGGTAACATAACAAACGCATTGGCGAGTGCCAGAGTCGCCTTTCCTGTATGTGCTACTCCATGCGCTAAACTTCGATTGTCAACGTAAGCAAGAAAACACTGAATGTCTTCATAATCCAGAAACGGTGCACGCAGGACAAGGCAACTGAAGGGAAATCCGGAACTTTGGAGGTGAGCGCAAGGAACCTAGCGTTTTGATTTCGTAGCTTTCTTGCACAGCTGCTGGAATTTGTGTGACATTTTTATTTCTCTTTTCGATCACGCGACCGTATGGTTTGCATCCTGAGCAGTGGCGATATGGAGGACATAACTTTGTTGTGAAATTTTCGCCAGGACGTATATGCACCAAAATACGGGATCTCAATGACAGCGCGCGGAAACGTATTTGAGCGACAGGTATAACGAGGCCAAATAAATAGTAAGCAGCGTCGAGGCGCTCAGAACTGAAAGGAACGCTCTCGTCCCGCAGAATGACAAACTGAATGTGGAGAAACTATAGCCCTCCACAAGAAAACGATGTCTGCCTATTGAAATTTCTACACACGTATTTCGTACTGTAATACTCACAATATATGTATATTTTGCCACGACAATAAAATAGCAGTGCAGACTCTTACTAATGCAAAAAAGTGGCAGAAGAAATATAAATGAAAAAGCGTACACATTAAGTAATTTTTTGACCTCCATAATGATTTTGATTCGGCTAACCACGATACTCTTTTATAATATAAGACAGTAAGCAATTCATGGAGTCGTACCAAACCTTTTATACGAGTGAAGCTACCAGTGGTTAAGGTTTAAATTTGTGAGGTTGAATAGCTGAGCATGCTGCTAATCAAGCACTAAAGGAGGTGTCCCCTAGGGATGTACTTTAGGTCCGGTATTGTTGCTTTCATATTATAGTCAACACGGATTGCTGAAACTAAACTATTGAATAAGGGACGCACTTGTGGGCAAAAATCACGACGATGACTCTGGGGGGGAAGGGGGTCCATTGCACCGCGAAGGCAGTCGAAGACATCCTCTGTCTCATGCCACTGTCCTCGAACGCCGCTTGCGGCCACACGCGGTGGTCTTTATTTGTAATTCTAGTACGCTCAAGTAGGGCAGCTCCTCGATGGGAGCTCGTGCGTGCGCAGGATGGCAAGCAGGCGCACTCCGTGTGTCGTGATGGACGCTGTTGGTGTTTGCCTTTGTTACAACGCTTGCGGTGTCCAAAGTGATTCACGTGGTACTTGAATGCTGGCCACGTGGCAATGTACGGGGTGTTTCAGCGAACACTTTCAAAAATTCTCAAAGGTTGTCTGTGGCAGACAGCACAATTCTAGTTCATGAGTTGGTCTAATCGAAGACGCGGGCATTACTTGCACAATAAATTTAAATGCATAATCGAATAACCAACAAAAATTCCGTAATGATGTTTTTAACGAATTACCTGAAGGCCCATATTGCAATTTACGAATTGTAGCCGTGTAGTTCGCGAGGCGGATCCACTTGGAACGAACTCTCGGAATGACACCAGTTTCGAGATACTAATAGAGGTCACTCGAGCTCTGCAGCCCGATGTTCTAACCAATAAACCACAGGCGCACGCCCAACACCTGCTAGACAGTGTTAAGGCTGGAGGGCTCTCCTCATTCGGAGTGCTGACGTCACCAACCGGCGGCGGCAGCTACGCAATTGAGAGGGTTGCGTCGGGAAACCACTCGAACGGGGGTGGATCAAACTTGAGACGCGTCACTGGTCATAATTTAGAAATTCGCTGCCTTTCAATGAATAAAGAAAAATAAGTGTCCGAACAAAGCTGCATTATTCATGTGGCAGTAATTTCTGAATGGAATATAAGCATCTAGCGGGAAAACGTTATAGTCAAGGACCACTATATTTTACGACAGAGGACAAGTAGTGCGGCAGAACACCGGGCCCGTCATACAGTTTGCTTCTTGCTGCCACACGTGGTACGTCGGTCCCACCAGTGTGCCTTTTTTGAGAAATGGTGAAATCCCCGTGCTTGCTGTAGCGATGGTGCGGCATTGAATTCGTCATGCCGAACAAATGCTGTGTCCTTCAGGGCCCTGCAAATTATGATTCGAAGTGCAAGGTGCGCGGTCTTTAGCTTTCCTCAAGACGAGCTGCGCAGAATGTGGGTGCGTGCCATTCCACGGGACCACTTCAATCCTTCACATTATTTCAGGGTGAGTTATCCTGCAGAATTTTCTACATGCTTCCGAGCGCGAATAAAATTCAGCAGAGACAATTAAGACTGCTTAGGTGTGGTAATGCGAAAGCCGATGAATTATAGTCCCTTTTGTGGAATGTTTCTTTCCACGTCTTTCTTGTCCGCGCTAGCTGTCGCCAATACGTTCTAACTGCGCCTCGGTAAGGGCAAATCAAAATGCACCAAGCGTCCACCTCAGCGCACTCGCTTACCCACGATGAGTTCATAACTCGAAGGACCACTCAGCGGCGATCAATTGGACATTAATCATAGCATTTTTGACATGTTTTTACTCTGCGCCGTTGGCCATTTTTTGTACTATCGCTTGATACCGCCTGATTTTGTGCCTGATGGGACATAGAATGCGTTTGCATTAAGACTACGCAACGTTCCAGCTTCAAGTAGCTCATGACATAGGAAGTCTAAAGTCCGTGTAGCGCCATGGTCGCTACATAAAAAAAAAAGTTGTCGCAGTTTCACCTGAAAGGCGAAGCATCAATTGCGATAGCAAACTTGTAGAGAGCTATATGGAGTAATGATATTAGCTTTATCAGCTGTATAAACTTGGACATGCAGCAGCATCGGCAACACGCAGAACTGTTGTCGACGCCATCGGCGTTTTGCCCGCGTTCGCTCAAAATGCGTGCGGCGTTGGTGACTGTTGCCGGAGCCTCTGATATAAAAACAGAGACGCCTACTTCTGCAGCCCTTAAGCGAGCACGGCGCAGAACGCGCGTTTGTTCTCCGCCGTGCGTTCACTCCCCGTGAAAGACGCGCCCCTCGCTCCCTTTCACTCGCACATACAGCGTTCGGCGCGCGGCGACGATTTCTTCTCCAAATGACGTCATACGGAACCTCACGGCGACGGCGACGGCGACGCGACGGCAGAAATCTGCTTTTGAGTGTCCATATAATTGCTATCGCAATAAAAAAAAAGTGCGGCCTGCGGCGTAGCGCCGAAACGGCGTCTCAGGCCTAGTTCTCCTCGCGCCTGCTCTGGCGCCACTACTCTGGTATACAGCCGTTCAAGGAGAAGCGCTTCCACAGCCGCGTTGGTACGCGCGACAGTGACTCTAATCAGGCCGTAAATACCGCGTTTTATAGTTGCACATTACAGGTTGAATATTGAAGTCGTTATCAGAAGTGCAGATCGCCCTACATATGTGAAAAGTAAGCCCTAGGAGTGGCAATCTTTTGTATAGTGGCCCTCAATGCTCCCCATGAAGGCTGCGCGCTCGACTCACCTGAAATTAAAAGTGCTCCATTACGAATAATCGGGAGTGGATTTACGTGTTTCTTCAAGGCGAAACACTCAGTGATGCAGGCACTGAGGAGGGTGGCCAAAGGGCCTGACGCCTTTTCTCCTGAAATATAACTTTTCCTCTATCTCTGTGTTCTCTGCAATCTGACAAGTGAGGCAGGTTGAGCAGATTAGTCAAGATGCATGACTTGAAATCAGTAGCGCGTAAAGAAACGGTGGCAAACTAAGATACACAGAAATGACAAGCGCTTGTTCTGTGTACGTTTCTTCCTTCTGCCTCCGTTTCTTGGCGAGAAATATTCTTCAGCCACGCTTCCCGACGCTGTAGATCGCAGGGGAATTCGTGGTACTTCACAGTGGCGTCTCTTCTCGCCGAGTTGCACAGCGGCACACAAGAGCTTCGAGGCATCACACCGCTAGAAAAATCCGTCTGCCACACACGCAAACACCAAAGACCCGTACTCAAGCACAGGAAACATGAGGCAAGCTGCTCACACACACGGTCACACAACAAAAGATCACGAGAATGCGCACAAAAAAGCACACCAACACGCATAAATCCTGAGGCAACCACATTGTAGCTTGAACCGGCGTCTGCATGCCTTGCGTACCGGAGCAGTGGCGTCCTCACCAAAAACAGTTGCCGCAACTGTCAACTCAGCCGAGTCGCGCTGGCCCATTGACGGCGACGTGACGCAGCAGACAGGCCGCACCTTTTTTTTTTTTTATGTAGTGGCCGTGGTAGCGCGTACTTAACATATTATTGGCCGTCTTGCAAACACGTTGCGCTTAAACGGGGGTTTGATTTCTCTTTTGTAGGTTTGCGAGCTGCACTTCGTAGGCGAATGACATAATTCAAGAGGGTTCGTACGTTGACGAAGATACAGGAGGCATGGTGGCCGCACCAATTGCCCAGTCCGTGCATTCGTCCCGGTGTTGTTCGATCGAAATTTCCGGACTTGCCAGCTTATTTTTCAAAAGAGCTGCAACGTTACGATTGGAATCTTCGCACTAACACTCGCGATTCAAATATTAACAGTGAAGCTGTTTAAGCCAGCCGTAATTTGTCGTTTATGGTTCGTATCAAGAAACTATATAATACAGAGTTCGACGGAAACCCGTCTGGCGAGGAATGAGCATAGTGAAATAAAACGAACACTCGCCAAGGAAATACCGGTGACTTCAAAAAACGCATAAAACAGCATCAGTACGATGTCGACAAGGGCAACTCATCTTCAAACGCGTTGTCAGACCACCACGAAAACACAGGTCACGGCATATAGACTGGGAGTCGGCATCCATAATCGCCACAGAGAAGAAACTGCTTGCAAGACTAATGCTTGAATCGCTGCACATTTAGACGACGCAACATGCGATAAACAGGACACGTGGGAATCTGCCAGAAATCTACACACGCGCACTACGCCATCTATCCCATATTTAAACAAGAGCCACTGTGCTTGCTTTCATTGTGATCAAGGGTCCCCGTACGGGACTCGAAACGTCAGGTTTTATTTTCCAATACATGTATTTCCTTGGTGAGTGTTCGTTTTATTTCACTATCAAGAAACTACAAATAAATAAAGAAAAATAAGTTTTCTTGCCGAGGCGAGACTCGAACCCGCGTATCCGCGGTCCCAAGGCGAGCGTCGTAACCACTAGGCTTACAGCCATGCTTGCCGAATATGCATTTGATGATGATGGTGATGATGATGATGATGATGTACCTCTGTCATGGTTCGCACCCACTAAGGGGGATAGGCCGAGAATCGGGTGGCAGTGGGAATGCTAAAGAAAATTCATATTTGAAATTTATGCCAACCATACGACTGCGCTCGAGCGTCGTCGTCTTCGTCCACAGCTGGCGCATTCGCACGCGCTCCTGCTCTGCGAGGTGAAGAGGTTTTGCGCGTTAAGAGAGCGAGGGAGCGAGAGAAAACATTTATTGTTCATGAGGTGGGGCGACTTCCTCGTAGGGTGGAGCCCTTAGTTCAGGTAGAGTGTACTAGAATACCTAGTATGTTATCGTCCGCTTGCTGTCGTGTCAGACGACAAGCGCTTTTGTGTCGAAGTATTGCGGAAAGTCCCTCTATAGTACACTGTAGTTCAGGGCCCAATTGGCTGCACAAGCCATGTTCTGGGGTAACAACGACAACAGCTCAGCTACCGAAGTGCTTGCCATCTTCGTGATCACCTGGTGCCATTTCTACGCTCTCGTTAAAAATTGCCTCAACACTGCAAGAAAGAAGAAAAAGTTGTCGCAGTTTCACCTGAAAGGCGAAGCATCAATTGCGATAGCGAATTTGTAGAGAGCTATACGGAGTAATGATAGTAGCTTTATCAGCTGTATAAACTTGGACATGCAGCAGCATCGGCAACACGCAGAACTGTTGTCGACGCCATCGGCGTTTTGCCCGCGTTCGCTCAAAATGCGTGCGGCGTTGGTGACTGTTGCCGGAGCCTCTGATATAAATAGGCACTTGGTGCCGCAGCTAAACGTCGCCTCCCTTCCCTCCCCCTCCCCCACGGCCACTCGCGCGTCGGAAGAAGGCGCGTTTGCTCTAGATATATGGTGATTGTAAAGGAGAAAAGAGACGCCTACTTCTGCAGCCCTTAAGCGAGCACGGCGCAGAACGCGCGTTTGTTCTCCGCCGTGCGTTCACTCTCCGTGAAAGACGCGCCTCTCGCGCCCTTTCACTCGCACATACAGCGTACGGCGGCGCGCGGCGATGATTTCATCTCCAAATGACGTCATACGGAACCTCACGGCGACGGCGACGGCAGAAATCTGCTTTGAGTGTCCATATAATTGCTATCGCAATAAAATTTATAATAATAAAAACGAAACAAGCTCCTGAGAAAACGCACGGCCGGACTCGATAAAACCCCTATATATAAAAAAAAGTTGTCGCAGTTTCACCTGAAAGGCGAAGCATCAATTGCGATAGCAAATTTGTAGAGAGCTATACGGAGTAATGATAGTAGCTTTATCAGCTGTATAAACTTGGACATGCAGCAGCATCGGCAACACGCACAACTGTTGTCGACGCCGTCGGCGTTTTGCCCGCGTTCGCACAAAATGCGTGCGGCGTTGGTGACTGTTGCCGGAGCCTCTGATATAAATAGGCACTTGGTGCTGCAGCTAAACGTCGCTTCTCTTCCCTCCCCCTCCCCCCCACGGCCTTTCGTGCGTCCGAAGAAGGCGCGTTTGCTCTACATATATGGTGATTGTAAAGTAGGAAAGAGACGCCTACTTCTGCAGCCCTTAAGGGAGCACAGCGCAGAACGCGCGTTTGTTCTCCGCCGTAGGTTCACTCCCCGTGAAAGCGCGCGTCCCTCGCGCCCTTTCACTCGCACATACAGCGTTCGGTGGCGCGCGGCGACGATTTCATCTCCATTGACGTCATACGGAACCTCACGGCGACGGCGACGGCGACGGCAACGGCGACGGCGACGCCGACGGCAGAAATCTGCTTTGGAGTGTCCATATAATTGCTATCGCAATAAAAGTAGCGCCATCCACTTCCCTCCTCCTCCGTTCCACTATCGCGCTCGGCGCGACCAGCGCGTTCGAGGCGCGATATCGACAGTGGCGCCGCCTGCGTCGGGCCTGCCGTGGCAGACGACAGCTAACGCGCTACCAAAAGAAATCCGAGGAAAACATCGATCGCGCCCTGCGGAGACGTTTTTGAGGCGCGATTTTGCTTCGTCAGTCAGCAACTGGTCTTAACAATGCCGTTTTGGAAGTAGCAACGCGACGATGTGAGACGGCGCAAATATCAAGTGTGCAGCAAGCGTTTGCGCACGCCGGATGGTAAACAAAAAAAGCCTTTTGCCCTCGCCTTGTCGGATGCGGCAACTTAAGGCGCCGCAGCATGCCATCACAACGAAGTTCTTGTCCCTAACACGTTTGATCCGTTTGTGCGTACAGCACTTTCGTCGCACAGGCCCGAGAATGGCAGTCGGAGCGCGCTGGAAAGAAAAAAATATACAAAAGCGCGACGCGAACTTCCACGTGACACGGATTGGCCAATGGGGGAGCGGAGGAGGCTGGGGCGACAGGAGGCGGCTAAGAGAGGGCGAGGAGGAAGCGCCGGGGTGAGCGCGGTCGCGGCAAGATCTAAGAATGACGCTACTTTTATAAATATAGGGGCTTTAGGACTCGACTCTCCTCCGTGCTCCCTTACGGCCTTTGCAACGCGACGGGAGTCAATGTAATTTTATTGCGATAGCAATTATATGGACACTCAAAAGCAGATTTCTGCCGTCGGCGTCGCCGTCGCCGTTGCCGTCGCCGTTGCCGTCGCCGTCGCCGTCGCCGTCGCCGTGAGGTTCCGTATGACGTCAATGGAGATGAAATCGTCGCCGCGCGCCGCCGAACGCTGTATGTGCGAGTGAAAGGGCGCGAGGGACGCGCGCTTTCACGGGGAGTGAACGCATGGCGGAGAACAAACGCGCGTTCTGCGCTATGCTCCCTTAAGGGCTGCAGAAGTAGGCGTCTCTTTCCTCCTCTACAATCACCATATATGTAGAGTAAACGTACCTTCTTCCGACACGCGAAAGGCTGTGGGGGAGGGGGGGAGGGGCAGGGAAGGGAGGCGACGTTTAGCTGCGGCACCAAGTGCCTGTTTATATCAGAGGCTCCGGCAACAGTCACCAACGCCGCACGCATTTTGAGCGAACGCGGGCAAAACGCCGGCGGCGTCGACAACAGTTCTGCGCGTTGCCAGTGCTGCTGCATGTCCAAGTTTATACAGCTGATAAAGCTCCTATAATTACTCCGTATAGCTCTCTTCAAATTTGCTATCGCAATTGATGCTTCGCCTTTCAGGTGAAACTGCGACAACTTTTTTTCTGACGAGCTGCTCGATGGCTCGCCGCTAGAGGTCGCTACCACCTCACCGTGTCCGTGGGAGCGAAGGGTCGCGCGGGTAGTCACCGTAGCGCGGGCACAGAACACCCATACGAACTTGCACGGGCTTGGTTTTGCTGCTGCCATTTTCTTCAGTAAATGCTGTCAAGTTTGTTCTTTGTTCTATGCTGGTGTCCCGACTGGTGAGATTCTTGTGCGCACAACGTTCGTTAGAATTGTCCGCTGATGCCCACGACATGAGTGTGGCCTGCTTGGTCTGCTTTTGTGGGCGCAATTACTTCACCACTTCTGTTCTTGACGGCGGCGTCTGAAGCAGCATGTCTATGTCGCCGATCCCTCGTGTGCTACCTACTGTGTGCCAGGTTTTGCAGCTGAATGCGTGAGCTTTCTCCGCAGGATCGTTGCAAGCGTGAAAGCGTCGTTCCTTCCTTCTGCATCAAACGCGATCACTGTAGCCATGGTGTACTGTTGTGTGCCATGTTGCAAATCTCAACAGGGGAAGACGCCGGGTGTTTTTTTTTTTCATTTCACCAATTTCCTAGCGATGCGGAACTGTGTTCTAAGTGGCGAAAAAACATTTCCCGTGAAAATCTCGTCATCAACGACAAGTCCTCATCAACGGTAACTGTAGTGTGTAGCAAACACTTCAATGAGAGTGATTATGTTCCCGGATGCCGAATGCGGAAGTTGCTTGTGGGAGCTGTACCGACCATCTTCGAACTCTATCCGTCCTACATAATGCCAGCTGCAAAGAGACCGCTTAAGGACCCTGCGTGTCGTGACCCCCCAGCTCCTGGGAATTCATCAAAGCGAAAAGCAGAGTCGCTGTTGCCTGCTCATTAATATTTTGGTGTCAGGGAGGAGGTAACTGAGGAGAGACAAAGTGCTTCAACACAAACCACCAGTAACAACGCTTACCTAGCTAGTCACTATCTGGTCATGATGAAAAGGCTTCGGGCTCAAGTTGCTTACCAGCGCTCGAAGGGCGGGGGGCTACTGAGAAAGTTCTCTATAGAGAAAGAAAAGATGAAAGAGGACAACGACGACAAATACTATATTGCCGCCAAAAAGATCGTTGGCAATTCCCAGAAACGGGAGAAAAAGGCTGTTTTTCTCCGTCACCAGATACAACTCTATGGCAGTAAACGACTTTGTTATTCAGAAGAAGTTGTCAGAGAGTGTGAGATTTGGCGCTTCCTTTCGTCAAAAGGTTATGATCACGCTCGAAAATCTGAGCTCTTGACACTGCCGGCGAAGTGTACGCTTCACCAAAATCGCATGTTTTTGGCACTTTTGGACAACATTGTGGCTTTCTTTGAAACGGCTGCGAAGCACTTCCTGCGAATGAAGTGCTGCAACTTCTCGTTGCACTCTACCATGAACAATCGCGCATCTTGAAGTGCCCAGATGTTGGCAATTGTCACGCCAGGCGCACAGCTGGTGTGATTGCTGACAAATTTGTCCGACTACTTTTAGTAAATCACACAAAGATTAACGAAAAAAATGAAAAGCCAGTTGCTTATGTGCATAAGCCACCCAGAAAATATTTTAGACGTTATTGTACATGATTTGAAGGTTGTTGGCACCAAAATGTACAAGAGTGCACTGTATTTATCAGGAAATAAATAGTTTGTACCTATAAAATTTTTACCTTTGTTATAGCCTCGCAGTATTTGCACCTCTCTTATAAATTGAAGTGCATGTACAGAGATAATCATTTTTCCTAAGTAACGACATCTGTATTCAATATTTGTGGATGTTGGCTTAACCTTCTTCCCCTTTAATCTTTCGAGCGTCGTCTGCTACAGGCGTGCGGCTTCAAACACAGGCTGTAAGCCGTTTATTCACATCGTATGAGGCTATGGTGTTGACTACTGGCACTTAAAATAAAGATTAGGCTTTAAAATTCGAGATAACTTGCGTCTGACCGCCGGATTTGCACAGATGTTGCTGGTGCCGGAGCGCATCTGTGAACGCGCTTTGCGGAGGCGGCAACGATGAGCTAACAGCGCCACCACAGAGTTGCGGCGACAGGCGGCAGCATCCATCATTGCAAAGGCGGTAAGGGAGCGCGGAGGGTGGAGTCGAGTCCGGCCGTGGAAAACGAAAGACTACGCATTGTAGACGGCGCAGCAAGTTCATCAGAGTCCCAAGAACCTGGAAATGTGGAGCGGCGCTCATGAGTCACCGGTGGCCAACGTTTAATGACCGTGGTAAATGTTCAAGGCTGAGTCAATACGTGTATTAAAGTCAATTAGATGCTGCACTTCATTTTTACGCTTCTAAGGCACGGAAGTTTAAGGGCTCTCGACGGGAAGTGAGAAAATCGCGAAAAAGTTAAGGGAAATCGAGCGTCGTCTGCTACAGGCGTGCGGCTTCAAACACAGGCTGTAAGCCGTTTATTCACATCGTATGAGGCTATGGTGTTGACTACTGGCACTTAAAATAAAGATTAGGCTTTAAAATTCGAGATAACTTGCGTCTGACAGCCGGAATTGCACAGATGTTGCTGGTGCCGGAGCGCATCTGTGAACGCGCTTGGGGGCATCCAAGAGGACCAACTGTTAAATCTTCCTGAATACTGACTTTTCATCACCAAAACAATATATTCAAGCATTAATATAAAAACCTTTTTTTCTAGATACGACTTCATCGGTGTAACACTTTGCCCACTTCTCCTTGAGAGACGAAGATTAATTCTTACTATATACTAGTCATTGGTTTACGCTATTAAAATGTGATAGCAATGACACGGCCTGTGACTCTGTACCTTTTCAAATATTCTCATTTACAGGCTTTGTCTCTCAGTATGCACAGTCGCGAGCAAAAGTTTGTGGACCAAAGGTGCCCTGATTTAATTTTTTTTCTTCGCAGCCTTGGAATTGTGGCTGAAATCAACAGCGCACGCCTACGTGCACGTGTTTGACCGATACAACGTATTAAGCCAATTCGAGGCCGCGGAGCTGTACTTGAATATATTTATATCTTTTGCTGATGCCGTGGTCTCCAAACTTTTGCTCGCGACTGTATATGTAGGCCACATGCTTCTAGGTTGATTTTGTGCATACTTGCGGTGCTACTTTTCTTTGGTGAATTCCTTTACTGCCACTGCAGCCTGTAGGATGTCAGAGGACTATCATCTCACCAGCTGTCAAATTTGTCAGAGGGCTATCATCTCGCCAGGTGCCAAACCCTTAGTCTCTAGCTGGCGCAGTAATATTGAATTGTTACTGCAAATGGAAAGATTGGAGTTTACTCAACTATGCACACTGAAATAACAACAGTCAGAGCCATCAGTTTTGAACTTTTCATAAGACGGTAATACTTTGAACATTTAGGTATTTTCATTTTTAACTTTGAACAAAATATAAGGTGGTGAATATATGATGAAAAAGGTTGAGTTCGTGGCTGCGAACACATCGTAGCAGAAGGTGCACGCACGCAACGTTGTTTTACACAGACATCTGCGACCTTCTACGCTTCGCGAATCAAGCTCGGGCGCGAGATCTGCACATGCAGATCTTCTGCCAGGCGCTCTTGGGTAGGCACCAAGTCCACTCACTGTACCTGTCCAACCTTTGCACGAAATCTACTCGAGGTAGCAACCTATTTAACTCAGGAGACGTCGAAGAATTGAGAAGGCTTCCGTACACTTCAAAGTGTGCAAGGGGCCTCGTGCGTAAGAGGACGTGGAGCGTGGTGTGCACAAAGGGCTGGCTACTGGAGTGGTGGTTGGCGATGACAAAGGCCTTCTGCATGCGGTCTAGTCGCCAGGTGAGGCACTGTCCTGGAAAGTGGAACTCGGAAAGGGCATTCATGTAGGCGATGGCATAGCGGGCAAACTCTAGTGCCAAAGAGGTATCCCGCATTGGCCCATGAGTGCCATGACATGCACAGAACTCTGGGGGTATCGACGCGTCGGCGCATGTCCTATTGGCGGGAATGTTGGCGAATAGGTTGAGACCACGGCGCGTGGGATTCACAGAGAACGATGGCAAGGTCGATAGGCTCAAAAGCGTCGCGTGCAAATCATAGGCGGTAATAAGGCGTCGTTGGTTTGTTTCCAGCCTCGCAGCCACTTCGGGGTGCTCGCGGAGGAAGCGCTTTGGTAGAGCTAGAAGGCAAAACGGCGTCTTATCTTCGTGCCTTCCGAGCTCGCTGCGGCGTGTAGACCCATAGCGAGCACCATGATCGCTCAGAAGGACCACGACAGTGTTGTCAAGAACCCCTCTGTTTGAAAGGCTCTTGAAGAATTCAAATAGCGGCTCATCCAGGATCGCTATTCCTTTGATGTGGTTGTGGGTCACATCCGACAGCCAGACGTACGAGAATGTCCTCGAGTTGTCGTTCAGCTTCAGAACGTCGCCAAGATACTTAATAAGCACCTTAGTCTTAAGCCGGGAACCCATACAGAAGCGGTCGATTCCACCTTTTTCATCCATGAGGCGCAGAATTGAGACTGGGTAATAGTCGGTTGGCGTCACTTTAAACCCTGTCTGGTTGGGATAAGTGAACAGGCCATAGTGAGGCATCTCTTCCAAGAACAGCGTTGTGTAACCCATTGCCTGGTACACGTTCCACAGAAGGGGAACCTTGTTGGAGTAGCTTCGCTTCAACATTTCCTCCACTTCGCTAGCCGCGAATCCCGACAGGAGGGAGATCTGGTTCGGAAAAGAGCTGTCACCGACCTTGTTGAAAGCGAGAAACTCGAAAGCCCCCATTTCCTTCCATTAGGTAGCGTCTCGTCTGTGCCATCCTACGCCTAAAGTTGAGGCTCGAGGTGGAATCGATGCCCAAAATGAGAATGTTCATTTGAGCTTCGATTGATTCAGATGAGGGGGAGGTCGCGGCTCTTTCTCGTCCTTGAGGAACAAGAAAGTATTCCATGAAAAGCACAGACTTTCCCACCTTACAAGTCACTTGGACGTATTCCTCGTGCAATGGACGCCCAAAGACTAGGCGCCTGGGCGGGCTGAGGGCAGGGCTCGAGTCCGGAACGAGGCAGCTCGTGTTACGCACCACTTCTCGATAAAAGCAATGCAGGTCCTTGGCCGAGACATTGTAGCCTTCGTGAAGGCTATCGTCCTGAAGGATTAGCCTGTTCTCATCTTGCTTTATGACGGTGGGCTTTCTTGCGAAGCACATGGATTCGTACTCGGCGTCACTGGTCTCAGAGCCGTCGCCGACGATCGAGTGTTGAAGGTCGTACATTGGAAGCATGCACCCTGGCAGTTCGAAGAAACCATGTGCCGAAATTTCTTCTTCTTCGACTTTTATCTTCTCAAGGATGCACTTGAGAGTCCTGAATGAGCACCAAACACAGAGAGATAATACAACGCATCGAATGGCCAATGAGCATGAAGTGAAACGTCGCGTACAGCGAAATGTTACCATAATTGTTGCGGCCTCACTTAGCTTCACTAGTTTCCGGTTCAAAGCCTTACGCGCACAAGCACGAGAACGTTGCCCATTCTTCTGCTTCTTCTTTCTCACGGGCTCTGTCGACGCCTCTTGGTTCGTTCAGCCATAGTTTTCAGGGCTTGGTCGATGCAGACGACGCCGTGTGTCGTGCCCGCTGTGATAAGCCATGCACTTTCTCGGTACCCCCAGTTTACAGACGCTGCCTCCTCTTGCTATGAGTGTCATCGACTTTCATTCTCGCCCTACTAGTTAGAAATGAAGCCGGCGCAATCATTAAGAACAATGTGAAATATGGATGTCACATTACGCCTTCTACGATTTGGCGCTGCTTCGTCCAAAGGTACATTATAGTTAATTAACCATTTGTTACCACACAACAGCGTGCCTGCTGAAGAATGTCGCTGAGCGTCTATAGCGTCTATAACCTAACCACCCTTGCTGATGCCGGTGACAATTCGTTCTGAACCGCTTTTCGCCCGAAGCTTCGCGACATGTGGATCGACCTTGGCTGTCATTTGAGATGGCTGCTCTGTCATCAGTGATGTATCGGAGCCGCAGTGTCGTAAACACGATCAGCGGTCAGCGCAAACACACCCAGTGCGATGGCATTCCTTCGTCACAAGCATGGCACCCTAAACAATTGCAACACCTTCCTTTGTTCGACGTCTAATTTCCTAACGGCACACAAGAGCCCTCACCCGCCAAAATGTGATTGCTGCGCTGTCGTTACGATATCCATCAGCGATCGCTGTTAGCTCAGCCGCAGAGGCAATCGGCAAGCACACTGGAGTGGACAACACACTCAAGTTCTGCGTACATACGCACGAAAGCACCTTCACTGGGAAAGCGGTGACAAGTGATGAATTGTGTCGCTGGGCAGCACGCTCTTCGCAATGCATCGCGGAGATTTCGTGCACGTAGATAAACTGTGCTGCGTCACTACGGACCCTCGAATACCACACAGCAATTTTGCAGCGAGAGCCGTTGCTCCCGTCTCTATGGCTAGAGTCTCGCTTCATTTGGTTAAGCGGCGGCCTTAATAGCCGCCACAGGGAAAGCAATTGCGGTGAACAGCCATGCCGCATCGCTGCGTTGCCATTCCCCTAATAGACAGGGAATGGACAGATCATTGTCTTGACTGACTTAATGCATCATTATCGCATGGACTTTATCAACAATAGCACTGCAGCGCCCCTGGCGACTGCTCACCGTATGAACTCCCTCGTGCGTGCCACCCTCTAGAATATATCCGTTTGTAATCTTTCGCCTCACTGTCAACACTCGCGACAAAAAATTGCGAAATTTAATGATTCACTCGATGTCCGTTTGTCATCTCAGATTTATAGCATTCAAAACGAAAAACCGATACTTTAAGAAATAAAATGGTTGCTATTTTATTTGTTGTATTTCAAAGTATTCGACTGAGGGAAAGTGTAGGTGCAAGAATTAACCGCATGTGCCCTATTCGCGTTCGACGGAGGATATAAAGATAATGCTCGAAAGAGGAGGCACGCCCTTGACGCGCCCGAGAAAGGCGTGGCAAGCGGCTCACGGCAAGTGTGCAGATAGACAGCGGGACAGTGACGGTATTGCTAAATTACGGTAACACGTTCATAACAATACGGGGCGCTGGCGCGTTTTGTTGCGCAGTCCTCTGTGCTTGAAGTGCAGAAGCACTGTGCCGCGAAGGTGCGCTCATGTTGTCATACGCGGCTTTATCTCGACATTTCTTTTTGCCTGCTGTTATTGCACGTTTCTTGCTATCTCCCTTCACTGACTGCCATCGAGCAAACTCGGGTAAAACTCGTGCGAACGAGAAACTCGGCGCATCCTGCATAGCACCCCATGACCCTATAGACTACGTCCGTAGCAAGATTTGAACACCTGGCGAGACTGCAGCACATAGTACAAGTACATCGTTTTTGTCACTATGGCATGGCTTTTCTCTGCAGTGTTCCTCAAGCAATACAGTTGTAGTACTTTGGTCGAAAATGTATCTTATTACTGCCATACGCTGAATTTTGCTACACCCGCCGTGGTTGCTTAGTGGCTTAGGCGTGGCGCTGCTAAGCACGAGGTCGCGGGATCAAATCCCCACCGCGGCGGCTGCATTTCTATGGGTGAGAATGCAAAAATGTCCATGTACGTTGCAATGGTTTCACGTTAAAGAACCCCAAGTGGTAAAAATGAATCCTGAGCCCCCCATTACGGCGTGCCTAATAATCATATCGGGATTTTGGCACGTTAGACCTCAGAATTATTTTTTTTATTTCGAATAACGGTAATACCAGAAGGCAATGCACGAATAATCTGGATCCAGTGACGATAATGAAGGAAAGTGGTTCAAAACTACATTGTTACAACTCCATGAGCAAACTTATTTTTTAATAATTTCAGTGACGTGTTTCTCCAGAACGTTCTATAGAAACATGCCGCCCGGTCAGCCCATAAGGAAACCCTCACAGTTCCTATACCCTTATCAAGGACAGACGCTGCGAGGGGTCTTCGTTTACTCGCTCAAACCGAGGCAGAAACTTCAGTGAGCGCCCCGATTTTCTCGAACTGTCGTCTCCACCGGCTGGATCCTACACTGAGGCTGCAGATTCCATAGAACTTCCCCCGCCGTGATGCAACTTTACTTTGTCGCCTTGGGTTAGGGGTGGCTTTTACGAAAGTGTACTCATTCCTTCTGGGCATGTCCGACACACCAATCTGTGACTCGTGCAACAGTGAGGAGACGGTGGAACACGTGTTTTTTGTCATCTTTATGAGATCGAACGCGACATTCTCCGGAGTGTGTTAAACCGATCAGACAGCAGACCGTTTTCAGAGACAAAGATTCTTGGACCGTGGCCCCACGCGTCGCAGGCGTACAAAGCGACGCAGGCAGCGACGCGGGCAAGTCGTCTGGCCTCAGTGACCGATTGTGAAGTATTGGACAACCGCACGTGTTCATAATAAGAGTACTTTCTTCCATGTCTCTCCTTTCTTTTCATCCATTTAAACCCCTTCCCCCGTGTAGGGTAGCAAACCGGACGTGCGTCTGGTTAACCTCCCTGCCTTTCCTTTCTTCTTTCTCCTCCTCAAATGTACAAGATGTTGGTGTTTTTCTGTCTGCGCAAAAATAGCGCCTTATGTTCTGGAGCCTTTTTTTTTCTTCCATCCCCCTAGTAGCTTTAGTAGCGCAGACATATGAATTAATGAATGGATGGATGAATCCGAAGACAGAAAGCCGACATTTAGGCAAATTTGTGCACTGTCCACCGCTTCCATGTCATCTGAGCCACCAGTATATCGCGATTCACATACCGACATGTGCACCTGTAATATTCTTAGCACTAAAACCTACGTTTACGTCGAAGCTCTGAACCGCGGTAGCTTGCTGTCACTGAGACCTGCACGGTACTTCAGCAAACGTGGAACGACACAATTTAAGGCTTGCTGCACTATTGGAGATGTTTCTGAGGTCGTTCGAAGCGGTTGAAGGAAAAGAACAAGCACGCGAAAACATTCTGCAAGGGAGATTCCTTTCTTAAAAAAATAATATATCTGGTGCTGTTTTAGGGCCGCAGTAGAAAAAGCTGTTTCATCGTGACGATTTTACCGAGCGGTAAAATTTACCGCCCAACTTTACGGAGTGGTAATTGGCGCGGGCGCAGACAGTACTCACGCCTGCTGGGTCGCACATCTTTTAACGCTCCGTACCACTGCCAGTACACGCGGCAGTCGACGTCACTCGTCTTTTATATGATTAGCTTCCTGTGCCTCTTTCGGCCGTTTTCATGGTGATCGATGGTCGATGATACAGGCATTTAACCACTGGTACTATGGTACCGCAGCTAAGGGCGCGTGTTCTCGCCCAACAGAGTTGCGGGGAGCGTTTTTAGTCGACCATCAACTACTTACACCTCATTGAGAAGCACATGCTGTCGTACGAGACCTCTGAGGCGTCCTAAGGTTTAGGCCTCAATTCTGAAACCTAACCTTATTAAGAAAGCTTCCATATCTGTTAGGCCACCTTATGCCAATTCTAAAAGCTTCCTTCCTGACGCGCCTTTGGTTAAGGCTTGCTTGGTGCTGCCTTACCGCAGGGGGGCCCGGAAGCTACCTTCATGCTACTTTTCCTCAGTTTTTTAAACGCGAAGCTCTTCTTTGCGAACCTCGCTGGGGTTTCGGGATCGTGGGTGCTGTGGCGTGGCTGTTCTCTAGAAGAATAGGCACGAATCACAGCGGAGGACGCGCGCGCCAAATGTCACCACCGCTGGATTCCTTGCACCACCATCAGATGGGGCTCGCCTCCACGCATCCGCGGCAGTGGGGGCAGCGGTGGCCGTGCAGGAGAAAGAAAAGAAAGAACCAGAAAATCTTGGACGACGCTTGAGCCTCGCCTTTAAGAGTCGAACGTGATAGCATTCAAAGAACCCTGAATGTTCGTCAGGCTTCCTGGCAACTGCAGCTTTCTTTTTTCTCCACCTTCGCCTCGGCGCGCCGCTACCGTTTTACGCTGCGAGGAGGCGAGCGTCCTCTGGATGGGGTTTTCGCAGGTAACTTACCCGGCGCGCCGCGGTTGGTACGATAGAAATGCTGGAAAAGGGGTTTGAGTCTGAGTTTCCTCGTAACAAAATTGTTTTCTCGTACATTCAAATTACAGTCTCACGCTATAATGTCTCTAGGTTGTAATTCAGTCGTACTTTACAACTTTTCTGAAGGATTTTACATTGAAGAATTCAATTTTGTTTACTAACGCCTCTGCGCCACGCGGAGGGCCTGTGTGGTTCGGGATGAATTTCTCTGCCACGGACGCCGGCGCTTAAGCCGACACCGATGCCGACGGTGGATTTTCTGGGATACGGGGCCCTTACTACTGTCGCGTTAAAACTCCAGGAAGCCCTGCGATCATTATCAAGCGCGCTTCTCGCGTTTGGCGGCATTGGGCTGTTTGCCCGCGCCGTCTTCTCTGTTGCCAAGAGAGATGTGAAACTGCTTGCCACTCTAAACAATGGCAGCAAACAAACTCGTGTTTTGACTCCTTATGCACTCACACAAAGCTTCGCACCGATGCTCAGATTATTTTTTAGGTTCTGTCTTATTACATAATTAGTGTTAAATAATTATTCGACTTCGCAAATATTAAATTTAGATGAAAAGTGTCAATGAAAAAGTTGTAGATCAACATGAAAAACTGTCAGCCCTTCCAGTGGGGTGGAGATGGAAGACCAGCTAAGCTGTACTATGGTTGGAATTTTGTATTTGCAATTATGATTTTTAGGATGTGATGATGTAATTGGTTATTTTAACTATTAAAGAATGAGAAATATATATGATCTGGTGGTTTTCATTTATTTAGTTACCACAGGGGCCATGACCTTATGGTCACTACGGTACACCGCCATAGGGTGTACGGCAAAGGTTGGCACGTTCTTTATAAACACGTTACCAACGCCGCGCGCGTTCGGCGCGAAAGCGGGCAAAACGCCGCTGCCGTCGACAACAGTTCTGCGCGTTGTTTGTATGACCGCACACAACCGCTGTCAAAACGCTGGCGTGAGCAAGCGCGCCAGCAGCAGCGAGCAAAGATTCATGCGGTCTATCACTTCAACGGAAACTGAGCGGCGAAAGCACAGCGCATAAAAATGTAGGAGCCGTGTTGCAGATCGCTTTCAAGGTACGGTGCGCGCGACCGCCCGGCGCCGCGCAAAGTACAAGTTGCTCGCAGAGCAGAAGCCGCAACCCCTCCTTCCCACGCTGCCTTCCCGCTGTCCTCTTTTCGCGTGGGAGATTGAGTCGCCAGTTCCTCTTGCGCCCGGTCCCAAGATACGCATTTAGTGCCGCAGATAAACGTCGCCTCCCCTCCCGAGCTCCCTCCCGTCCCCCATGGCCCTTCGCGCGACGGAAGTGGCGTTTGCTCTCCGCCGTGCATTCGCTCCCCGCGAAAGCGTGCGTCCCTCGCGCGCTTTCCCTCGCGCATACAGCATACGGCCAATGAGTTTTTTTTTTCTACATCCGGTCGCGACCATCGAAGACTGAGCCCTTAACAGCTTCGCTGCAAAGATGGTAATACTATCATTCAGGACATGCTAGCGTCTAGGGTGCACTGTAAAAAGCGGGCGTTCTTTTCCCGCATTTTTTCTTGAAAAATTTACTGCGCTACGCTTGCACTGTGAGGAAACGGCGAGGTTCCGTTTATCAAGCTAGGCGCATGCGCACTGTCTGAAGAGGGAGGAAGAAAGGAAGAAACAAAAGCGTGAGAGTACAATGTCGCAGAACACACAACACGCACACGCACACACGCACGCACGCACACACGCACACACGCACACACGCACACACACACAAGAATGCTCAGTCAAACATCTTAAACCGTCATTTACACCGATCATAAAATTATAAGGAAAGATGCATCGTTTATGCAGCGCCAAACAGCGAAATTTTGCTACTCATCAATAAATATAATTTGTTACCAAAAATGTGATAAAACGAGGATCGATTCAGTTCTCTTTTGTGCCATTTTACAGCAGGAAGCTGGTGTTGTTGTCCCTGTCTAGAATTATTTAGTATACGAAAAAAATGCCAGCTGCACGTTTTAATGTGTGCAATGTCATGGGGTAGCGGTAAATTACTTCCGTGCGATGAAGCTTAAATCAGTGTGACATTTTACTGTTTCGAATTAGAACCTAAGTTCGAATTACAATTGGGTGTACTTATTTCTACGCGTTTCGCCTTTGACATGAAGATAATGTCTTAAGGTAGTTACTTTTTTGAATTAGAACCTAAGTTCGAATTAGAATTGGGTGTACTTATTTCTACGCGTTTCGCCTTTGACATGATAATGTCTTAAGGTAATTGACATAAATCGAAGAATGTTTCTTGAGTAGCTGCAATGTTTACGACGTATGAATTCTTGTTCACTCGAATGGGCAGCAAGAACACTGCCTAGACGGTTAAGACATGGTTTAAATTCCTTTAAAACGTAAATTTGATTGTGTTGATTGCACTGCCCGTAACTAGAACTAAATGCTTTACAGATTGTTGGAAATTTTAATAACAAGGGATATATTTGCTCGGGGAGAGAAGTATGTGCAACTAGCTTACTAGAGCAGTGAATTGCGCCAGAGCTCAGAGCGCCTATGACCTTCCTATCAACTTCCAGCCATATCATCGAGACTAGCGGAATCAGGTGACTGAAACGTCGACGAAATGTTCAACAGCTCGGGCTTGCACATGCAGACTTTCTGCCAGGCGCTGTTGGGCAAACACGTGGTCCCATTGCTGTACTTGTCCAACCTCTGAACGAAGTCTACGTGCTTGTCATCTAAAGACGCATTGCGCAGCGTCCCGTACACTTCAAAGTGTGCCGTCGGCGTCAGAGTCACCTGCACGCGGAGCAGGAGCTTGCCGGCGACGCGGCCACCTAGAGCGGACGCCTCATCCACGCTCTCGAGCTGCCACTCGATGCACTTGCCCGGAAAGTGGAGCATCGCCAGCGCGTTGATGTAGGACACAGAGTAACGGGAGAACGACAGCATGACTCCTGGGTCCGGAGTCTCACCCGTGGTACCCGTGCAAGCGCAGAACTCGGGAGCTATGAACGCGTCGGCGCACGTCCTTTCCGGCGGTATCACAGTGAACACGTTCAGGCCCTTGTTTGTTGGCTCCGGGTTGAACGCAGGCAGCTTGGATAGGCTGAGCATCGTAGCGTGAAGGTCGTAGTGAGTGACCAGACGCCGCTGGTTTACTTCCAACTGAACTACCGCTTCCGGATACTCTTGCAGAAAGCGCCTGGGTAGTATGAGAAAACAAAAGGGTGTCTTGTCTTCGTGTCGACCTATTTCGGACATTCTGTATGGGCCGATACGGTTTCCGTGGTCGCTGAGAAAAAGTACCGCGGTGTTTTCGAAGATGCCGGCGTCTGAAAGTTGCCTGAAAAATTCTTCGAGCGGTTGATCGATGACCTTGATTCCTTTCAGGTTATTGTGGGTCACGTCGGAAAGCCAGACGTACGAGAACATGCTCCGGTTGACGTTCATCTTCAATACATCAGCCAGGTATCTGATCAGGACTTTCGTCTTCAAGCGGGAGCCCACGCAAAAACGGTCGTTGCCTCCTTTCTCGTCCATCATCCGCAAGACAGGTTCAGGGTAGTAATCAGTTGGTGGTCGGTTAAATCCTAAATAATTAGGGTAGGTGAAGAGACCGTAATACGGCATTTCTTCAAGGAACAGCGTTGTGTAACCCTCAAGCCTAAACGTATTCCACAGAAGAGGGAACGTATCAAAGCTGTAGCGCTTGAACAAACTCTCGGCGTCAGGACCAGAGAATCCTGAGAGAAGCGGAAGCTGATTTGGAAACGAGCTGTCGCCGACTTTGTTAAAGCCGAGCAGTTCGAAAGCGTTGAGTTCCTCAATGATGTACTTGCGGGTCTTCTTCATGAGGCGGTTGAAGTTTATCCTGGAGGTCGAATCTATTCCTAGGAGTAGGACACTCATCTGGCGAGTACTTGCAGCACCATCCGCCTGCGGTTCGTCAGCGTCTGGCACTGCTTGCTTCGGCTGAGGAATTAGAAAGTATTCGGTGAAAAGCAGCTTCCCGCGAGCTTCGCACGACACTTGCACGTACTCTGCGTCAATCGGTTCACCGAAGGGCAGCGAACGAGCTGGGCCCAGAATAGGCTTTGTGTCCGGTATGTAAGCGGTTTCGTCTCTGGAGACAACGTGGTAGTAACACTTGGTACCTTGGACTGTAGCGTTGTAAGCTAGGAGAAGGCCAATAGAGTCCAAGCTGAACTTGCCCCCTTCCTGCAAGATCACCGTGCGGTTTCGGGCTGAGCATATCTCCTCATACGTGACATTGGTAGCGTTGACTCTCTCCCAGCGATAAGAGACCGACCAATGATAAGGGTTATACAGCGGGAACGAGCAGCCGGGTGTCTCGAGTAGGTAGCCAATGGAAAGCAGAGTCATATTCGCTAAGATGGGCTTGAACTTCACGAAGCATAAGTCGAGAAAAACCAGCAGAAAGAAAGCAGACCAAATAAGCAGCAGTGTAGCTCGAAAAACCAGCCTTCGGCACATTCGACTCATACCTGGTGATGATGATGATGGCCTCATAATATGGCTTGTACCCACACTGGGGGATTGGCCAAGAATTGTGTGCCTGAACTTTTACTTAACCTTTGGAAGTATTACCTATTCAATAAAAACAAACAAACAAAATATTAAAAAGCCTATTCGTTTAGTTGATTGTTCGAATCCATAACGGCATAAAATACGTCCCTGAGGCTGAAACCCACAACTGATGCATCGAAAGTTAGTATTATTTCTGATGTTAAGATTAACCCTAGTTTGACAAGCGGAATTCCTATAAGTCTTTTTTATAATAATTTGTACCGGCGACATGAAAAAAAACACCGCATATCCACGGGGTGAATGATGATGAGTGGGCGAAGCTCCGAAGGGAATCATCGGTAAACCGTGAATCTTCCGTGTAATTCGCCCAGTCTCGCCGCACTAAATCGAACGATTGACTTCCACCAATGACACGCGCCATATGTGACGTCATTCCTATTTTATAACAGCGCCCTTCATTATAATTGCACCATCTCCCGCTTAAGGGGACGCTAGCACAAACGCGTTAGAAACGTGCAGTATACTCTAAGGGGAAGAGGCCACAGCGTCTTACGCAGCCGTTTACACATGCCGGAACGTGCACCGCGTTTGCCGACGCCATCAGCGTTTATGAATACGGGGGTAAGGCGGAGAGGCCACAGCGTCTTACACCAGCTTCTTGCACGGGCCGTAACGCGCTAGCACAAACGCGTTAGAAACGCGCAGTCTTTCGTTAATGTTGGGTATTTATTGCCATCGTGGTGCGTCGGTCCATGTGCGCTTCGTGGCGTAGTGGTTAGCGCCACGCGTTCAGAAGAGAGGGGTCCCTGGTTCGATTCCGCTACGGCCACAACTCTCGGAATTTTTTTTTCTCATAACAGTAGACGTGGCTACCTACTACGACGACTACTACTACTACTACAGAGGAGGGACAGACCCACACCCTAAGGAGCTTCGCCCCTAAAATAGTGATCTAGGGGTTCTGCTTCTTGGCAGTATTGACAGAGGGGCGATATTGTTAGACCAGTCCTGTGTAAATATAGGTTTAAGGGGGGGACGGCAGCGTAATCTGGTCATCATTACTTCCAATTGTCTTGATGGACACCACTGGATTTTCCACGAAATTTTAGGTGCTGCCATTCTGTCCATGTCGTTATTGTTTCAATTACATTTCTGCTAATTGAATATTTTCGATATCTAATCGCTGTTATGTGCGCCACTACTGAAGGTATTATCGGTCCACTCAGGGATGCTCACGCTGATGAATCTTCAATTTCATTTAAATGTAAACAACAGTGACCTGGTACCCCATAATAGCTTTACAAAATTCAACTGTGGAGGAACGGGAGTGAAATATGGCAGTCTCGGAGAGAATGACCATCCATGCGAAAGCGAGATAATGCCTACCACTTCACTACACTCTTCACTTCGTGTTCCCTTGCTTCGTTCCCAATGCGAACCTTGGCCCATACCCCCCTCGTGAGTACGAGGGAGTGGTTAAAGGCGACAATAACAACAAGGTGCGGCCAATTAGTCTGGTACGGCAGGCACGCCACTGCTCTCACAAAGCAGAATCAGTGAGGCAAGGGCGATCATCGCAGACGATCATACGTGAGCTTTCCTTGCTGAATACTTGTACCCACAATAACAGTTACGTGAGATTCTTTTTGGAAAGTGAGAAAGCGAGAGAGAGAGAGAGATAGAAACATTTATTTAGACCATCGAGTTGATCTTGAGGACGAGTGGGTCGTGTCCTCATTCCAGGACTTCACTGGCCATGGCTGCTGGACGTACTTGCTGGACGAGAGCTTCTTGTCCCGCCAGGGTATCGCCGGTCAGCTGTTCAAGGATGAACAGCTATTCCTTGTTGAATTGTTGTAACTATAATAACGGTTATGTGACGCGCTTCTTAGACGATTCTATGTGCGGTTACCAAGCAACGTTTATAGATAAAGTATATCTATAAACGTTGGTTACAAGCGGCACCATGAGTGCTGCTGCTAAGTGATGCAACGAGAACAAATTTTGTATTATACTTTTATTTTTTGCTTTATTAGCTAGCTGGTGCTTAAGCCATCGTGGTACAAGGCCTCAACTGCTGGAGTGCTAAAGAAAACCAGCAGATCCCACGGTCTGTGGGAATCTATGTTATGCGAAGTAGTGTGCGGGGAGCCTACCAAGTTAACAAAACGACCATGAGAGCGCCAAGACGTAGGCGACTGTTTCATAACCTACATGACACGCATGCCATGACATTCATGTCATGAGTCCTCAGCAGTCCCTTTAGCTACGCCTAGGAGACGTTAAGGCGAAAGCCCTAGTCATGCTCATGACTATGACTTCGACCATTAACTTTGAGCCTTTTACTTCGCTTAGTACCTCATCCGAACTCATTCCATTACTTTTTGAGTGTTAATGTTTTCTCGCTGAGTCATTGTCATTTTTGCTGAGTCATGCTGATGACTATGGCTTCTACTACCATCCTTTAGTGTTTCGTTCAATTAGTACCCATGTCCGAACCCACTTAAGTGGTTTCTAAGTGTTAATGTTTTTTTTCTCTGGGTCATTGTCAATTTAGGCGGCTCTTTCATGACCTACATGACACGCATGTCATGATATTCATGTCCTGACCTATTACTGATGTTCGTCATACATTCTTGTCATGCTATGCCAATTTTGGTACCTACCAAGTTAACGAAACGACCGTGAGAGCACCAAGACGTAGGTAGCTGTTTCATAACCTACATGACACACATGTCATGATATTCATGTCATGGCCTATCATTTATGTTCGTCATCCACCCTTGTCCTACTACACCCTTGTCATACGTGCTTTTTGACCGCTTGACACGAATGCTCCTCCTATGGGCTAGCCGTAAATGCGTACAATGATTGTGTAACGGCTTCGAGCAGTTTTTTTTTTCATAGAGGACATAATAACTGACGCCGTTGAAACTTTTTCCCCACATCGCCTATAAAACGCTCCTTGTGGCACGTTCCCCTTTATCCAGACTTTATGTCAACCAATTGGAGAGACTAAAGCTGACAAAGACGGGAAGAGCCCTGCTCCAATATCTGGGCTACCAAGTCGAGGATGAGAGGCACCTACCTCAGCGTATCCCACACGAGGTCAGAGACAAGCTACACATAAGTACCCTTCCCAGAAACATGCATCCCGAGTACGACACGGAAAGGATACAAGCGAGAATACAAGTGCTCAAGCAAATACTCGAACGCACCAACAGCAAAGAAGCAAATGTGATATACACGGACGCAGCTGCGTACAGAACAAACGACCGATTTGCAATCAGCGTGGTCAACTAGAAGGGCGAAGAACTTACAGCCACATCCATACGTGCCAAGGACGCGAGCAAAGCGGAAGAGCTCGGCATAGCCCTGGCCATCGCAATGTGCAAGAAGACCCTGGTTACCGTGGTGATAGACTCGCAAGAAGCATGCAGAAGGTATGTGAACTGAAGGATCAGAAAGGCAACACTTCAGGTCTTGAACAACACCGAGATAGAAGTAGCACACACCCTCTGGACACCGGGACACGAGTCTCTCGCGGGGAACCAGGCGGCGCACGCCGTGGCTCGAGATCATGCGCACCGAGCCACCTACGACACGCAGAGAAAACAGACCAACGACTGTCACGAGGATGATGAACGGATATCCAAGGTGTACTCGGATATCTTGGGGCACTACAAGAACCAGAGGCATCGCTACCCGCCCGCGCATAAGACGATGAGTAGGGAGCAAGCGGTGACCTGGAGAACACTCCAGGCTGGAACCTACCCGTATGGAACACTGCACACGCCATGTAACCGGGCACCTACGGGCGAGACTGGGAGTTCATCATCACCACCATCATCATCACCACCAGGCGATAACATGCAGGAAGAACCGGGCTCAGAAGAAGAATCGGAAGACCAGTGGGAGGCTTGGCTGGTGACGCAAGACCCTGACAACCAGCTACGGTTGGTGAACAGGGCTCGGGCGGCGGCAGCGAGCCATGGCTACCAGGACTGAGGAGGCCACCGACCTTTGGGCTCAGGAAGCCTGGTCTAGCAATGAAGTTTATTTCTCTCGGTTGGGCAAAGTTTTCATACGGTCCGCAAAACAGACTACTAGCGCTCTCGAATGCTTGAATAATTTTCTACACACGTTGAATTTAACCTACACAGTTTAGCTGTCATGCTATATCACTCATATTATGCATGCCTCTCATGCTCATTCAAATTGGATGCCAATGCCACGTTTAGTTCACCCAACATTTTTTTTGCGATGCACGCAACATCGTAATCGTCCGCTACATGCACTATTGCTTCTTGTGGCCATCGGAACATATGCAGGACCCGCCGTGGTGGCTTAGTGGCTATGGTGTTGCGCTGCTAACCACGAGGTCCCGGTATCAAATCCCGGACGCGGCGGCCGCATTTCGATGGAGGAGAAATCATAAAACGCCCGTATTTCGTGCTTTGAGTGCACGTTAAAAGTATCCAGGTGGTCAAAATGAATCCCGAGTCACCCATTACGGCGTGCCTCATAATCAGCTTGTGGTATTGGCACGTAAAATCCCAGGATTTAATTTCATAAACATACATGCATGGACGCCATCTCAGAGTCTGGGTGGTATGTGAAATCCCGACCATACGCGTATTAACACACGCAATGCTGAGCGATAGCGCAGAGGTGTCCGGTTCCCGATCGCAACATAACCGCAAGGACGTCAGTTAGAATCCCAGTGGTGTCAGTGGGCAAAGTTTTGTTTTTCTTATGACGAGAGTGAAGATGAGAATAAAAAGGTGACTTTCCGACGACGACAAAATAACTGCGACCTGAAAACAAACGGATGAGCGTCAGAAGCCCGACTTTCAGCTCTCCACTGCTCTCATAGTTAAAGAAACAAAAATGTACCTTTTTGTCAAATTCTGGACGAATACTTAAATAACGACACAATGGACTCCGGAAGTTTCAGTGATTATTGGTCCCGAAGCTAATGGGAATAGCTTTTTTCTGCTTTTCGGTGACGCACTCGGGATTTGTTGGTGCAGAAGAGAGCAGCTCGTAAATCAGTGAACTACATCGAAAGGTGATTCACGAATTGTTTTCTTACCGCCGAGGTCATCTGATATTTTCAAACGAGTACTGACCTGGGATACGCAAATACCCGTGCTATTTTGTTACGAATACTTACAATTGAGTTGTTTTAGTGTAAGCGCGCTAGGTTCTATCAAATTAAGCCAATTTGGGTGCATTTTGTTAACTCTTGTAACTAACTTGACAGCATGCTGTGCAGTTGTGATGAAGCAAATGCACATCTTCAAGTTTTATATGTCATCAATCTGTGTCATCTTGTACAGGCAACATTCCATTCCATTCGGCTTGTGCACGTGTGCACATATGCTCCAATGACCCCGAGTTTTAACGCAACCTGACAATAGCTGACTCATAACGGACGTCCGCATCCTAGTGCCTCGATGACGTCAACGTCCTAGCGGCTATGACGTCGCACTGCTTAGCTCGCTGTTTTCGATGGGGCGAAATGCAAAAACACTCGTGCACTTGGATCTAGGGGCACATTAAAAAACCCCAGGTGTCGAAAATTGAACTGGAGTTCCCCAGTACAGTATGCCTCATAATAAATCTTAGTTTTGGCATGTACAACTATAGAATTTAATTTATATTTCGAAACAGACGCGTACACCATCAAAACATTCAAAACGAGTCACGTTCTGTTATTTATGCTCGGTTTTTCTCATTTCACTATGTCACTTATATGATTGCCAGACACGTCTCACTTGTTGGCGTAGCAAGCTCTTACTTCTAGGGGGCTGGGGGGAAGGTTGGGGAGGGGTGATATCAGCCTGAAGCTGACTTCGAGTGTTTTTTCGATGCGTTTGCCATTCTTAGGTAACTAATCATGATTTCTTGTAACTGTCTTACCGTTTTTGTGGGCCCAACCCCTGAAGATAGTGTAGTTTAACATAACGTTCAAAACTACATGGTGTTACAGCAAACTACCGGTGGTACAGCACGGGGGTAAGAGGAGCGTTCCCGAATTCTGCCCTCCTGACAGGTAGCGTTTTTAGAAGGTGGTGTTTAGACGCTGGGCCTCTCGTCAAAGACGCATACACTGTGATTTGAGATGCTGCGCCTCTGGCCACAGCGTCTGCGACCACAGGCGGCCACAAACGTTGCACGCCGTTCCGAACTGGTCCTTGAAGAAGTGACACTTGAAGTACCAGTTGGCTCCCGCGTACAGGTGAAGGCATGGTGGTAAGTACCCAACAATAACGTATAGTGCAACTTAGTACCACAAATAAACACCTCCCAAAGCATGCTAAGCTCATTATCGGATAGCGACCAGGGTTGGTTCTTCATAAATGTTTGATAAGCGGTTCGTCCTTGTTCTTAACAGACATTCACCTGCGGCGGTGCCTAGCTCGAGGTCAGATATGAGCCAGCTGCTCAGCTCGAGGTCACGTGTTTTATCCCGGCCATGGCGAGCAGCATTTCTGTGGGGGCGAAATGCAAGAATGCTCGTGCGCAATATATTCAAGTGTACGTTAAATAACTTCAAGTTGTCAAAATTTATGTGGAGTCCCCCACGACGGTGTGCCTCATAATCAGATCGTGATTGTGATACGTAAATTTGAATATCATTTTAATTATTTTGCGAAGAACATTAAAATTGAGTTTAACCTCTCGTCGAACTCTAGAGGAGCGGTTAAATTGCATAAGCATGTTCCCATTGTTATGAAATGTTCTTTTTTATATGCAGCCCTCTCCTCCGCCAATTATAAATATCACTTAACTATTTTTACAAGTAAATTACCGCGAGGCGAAAATACTGAAGCACCATAACTATTATCTCCAACGTCTTAAGCAACTGTAAAACCCTCATGCCATTCATTCAGTCGTGACAAACAATTAGAGGTGAAAGTTTGGAAAAATGCTGCGATGACGCAATGACCATGGCGTTTTGCCTTCTAAGCACGACGCCGCGTGTCCGATTGCCGGCCCTGCCAAAAGCGCTCACGTACTTGTATTTTTACACAATTCTACGCGGTCAAATTTGTTCCGGAGGTCCTCTCTACGGCGTCTCTTACAACCCCAGAGTTACGTTGGAATGTTAAACTCTATAAATCCGAAGTTTGGAGAAAAGCGATACGTCGTCAGATATGGCATTGCCAAGCGAAGAGAAGGCAACTTCTGCACGGGAGCAATCAATGACAGCTTGGTCACGAGAGAGAAAATCCCAACCTAAAATAATATCATGGGAACAGTGGGGAAGAACGACGAACTCGACGAAGTAGAGCACTCCTTGAATTTCAAGTCTGTTGGTGCACGCAGCCACCGGTTGGACGTGCTGTGCTGTGGCCGCACGGAGTAATGGACCGAAGAAAGGCGTCGTGACTTTTCGTATTCGGCGGCATAGTTTTTCGGCAGTCACAGATATAGCGGTACCTGTGTCAATGAGGGCAAGCACAGAGACACCTTCAACAGCGACATCAATAGCGTTGGGCGGTGAAAGAAGAGGGCTTGAGCGTTGCGATGATGACGCACGCAGTTCTTGCCTCGGGAACTGCGCCACTTATTTTTCCGTGTCAGCGGTAGATGGATCGACGTCGACGCATCGGGGAGAGCGAGCGACGACGAGGAGAAGGAGAACGGCGGTCAGAAACTGGGCGATGGCTTGGGCGGGGAAGGGGTAAATTGCGGTCGGGAGCGTAAGACAACGGATGGTCGCACGCTACCGTGCGTGGGTCGTCACGTGGATGAAGTGGACGGCGGCAGCACAGGCGTGAAACGTGTCCGGGAATACCACACGAATAGCAGATGGGCCGATTGTCCGCTTTGCGCCAGGAATTAATTACTCGATGGACCGGAGGTCGTGGCGGCGTGGAGGTAAAAACAGGGCTAGGCATCGGAAGCGGAGCCCGGAACGTCGGTGGGCGTGGTCATGCGACGGAGTCGGCGTAAGTCAATGGGGTGGTCAGTTGAGGCGCCCGCTCCAGAGGAAGGACCTCGGACACTTGTTCTTCCATAAAGTGGCGTAGGGTCGGACTAAGGGACGAACTTGACTCCGGCGGGTTGGAGATAAGGGAGAGCTGGCGAGCAACTTCTTCCCGGGCGAAAGCCTTGATCTGCGAGAGGAGGGTGGAATCGTGAAAAGGAGAGGTCAAGCCGGCCAACGATTCCTGATCGGGAACAGGACGGCGGGTGAGGAGGCGTTGACGGCGGAGCTCGTCATAGCTTTGGCAAAGTTCACTAACTGGGGCAACAATAGTAGTCTTTGAAATCAGCATCTGAAATGCGTCCTTGTCGATGCCCTTCAGTATATGTTTGATTTTAATGCCCTCAGTCATGGATGCATCGACGCGTTTGCAGAGATCGATCCATCTTCGATGTAGCTGGTAAAGGTCTTACCAAGCTGCTGAGAGCGCGACTGCAGACGCTGTTCGGTACGAGGCTTTTGAACAGCAGGGTGGCCGAAGACCTCGCTGAACTTTGTCTTGAACACAGTCCAGCTTGGGACCTCACTTTCATGGTTTCTAAACCACAAGTGGGCAATTCCGGTGAGGTAAAAAGGGACGGTGGTCAGTTTCCTGATGTCATCTCATTTGTTGTTAAGACTGACGCGTTCGTATGATGATAGCCAGTCATCAACGTCGTTGTCGTCACAGCCGCTAAAGACGGGAGGGTCCCGCTGACGGAGTGTGCCTGGGCATACGGGAGGATTGGAGAGCAGGCGGTGCTAAGCTCGTGGCGCTTGCGGAGGTCATGGTGGCAGGGAGGACCCGGCTGCGCAATACAGGAGAAGGAGACCCAGCAAACCTCCACCAATTATGACAAGGAAGGCTGGCACAGCTGTGGACGACACGAAGGACGCCGACAGGAAGGCACATTAGCGTAGGCTTTAGCCAGGCGCACCAGGCATAGCGTCGAGCCCGAGCCCCACTTCAGTAGCGCTGGCGATACGGCAGCGGAGCTATACACGGCGCACTTCTTCTTCCTTACAGCAGGAACAATCTGGATACGAATGTAGTCTATCACTTTTAGTTTCGGTGCCGTAGTGTCTATCATTTCGCCAGGGTTAATTGTCACGCTGCTTGATACGTGTGTTTTTACCGATAATCGGTTGCAGTACCTTACAGTGTAAATTACCGCTTCACACGACATGTTAAACGTGAGGGCTTGCGCTCAAAATGACCCCGAGTACTCAGACTTATAGAACGGAGTGTGTTCGCGTCGGCGGCTTGCATGAGGAGGAAATGGGAGGAAGTTCCTGACGGCAGTTTCACTATTCCGGGGCATTTTCTGTCTGTAATAAATATTCATTAAATCGTAAAAATATAGTGTTCAACAATGACGAAATTTAGTGTTAAAACGTAAATACATGGTTATGTACATAGATGCCTACTACTCACCTTTGGTTCACTTGGCCGATACCAATGCTTCTTTAAGCAGTATAATTTGCCAAAAACTTCGTGAGCTCACTGTAGAAAAACATTACACGTGCTCGGAAAAAAAATAATGAACGTAAGGACGTCCCGTGGATAGCGCCACGGGATTGTCTCATTTCTTTTTTCCGATGATGTTTTTAGCACAGTTTACCCGAAGGTGCGATAACGTTGGCTCCTATCAAGACCTTTTCATTGCCAACACGAAAAAAGAAGAAATAAAAGAAGAAACTGCTGGAAAATTTGTTTTTTAAGATATTTGAATCTGCTGTAGAGCTATGCGTAAAGTTCTCTAGCCCTGTGCCATTTACTAACAGCGAGAAGCCACTGACGTAGACTAAAGAAAAAATAAAATATCAATGCGATTATATCCAATAAATTAAAAAAAAACTACGAGGAAGTACTATTTTCGGGAAGGCTAAGGAGTGAGAGCCTGTTTTTAGGTCTACTGCTGGACGAAGCACAGCGATTTCCAATTACACATGTCTTGCGCTAGCTGATTGCAACTTGCGCCTGCAAATTCCTAATTTCATCACCCCACCTATTTTTCTGCTGCCGTCGACTGCGCTTCTCTTGCCTTGGTATCCATTCTGTAACCCTAATGGTCCATCGGTTATCTACCCTGTGCATTACATGACCTGCCCTGCTGCATTTTCTTTTTTTAATGTCAACTAGAATATCGGCTATTCCCGTTGGCTCTCTAATCCAGGCTGCTCTCTTCCTGTCTCACAACGTTACGATGAACAATTTTGCGTTGCATCGCTCTTTGCGCAGTCCTTACCTTCCTGCTCGAGCTTCTTCGTTAATTTCCAAGTTTTGGCGCTGTATGTTAGCACCGGCAGAATGCAATGATTGTGCACTTATATTTTCAACGAGAGTGGTAAGCTCCCAGTCAATATTTGGTAAAACCGTGACCGGTTGGTAATTACGTGACCGGACTTTGTGTTTACTTTAGTGCAGCTATGTGACTGAACTTTGTGTGCCCTTTTTCTGAGTGGACTTTCAGTTTTAGTGTGACATTAGTGTACTTATGTGACTGGATTTTGTGTTTAACGTTATGCGCCTTCGTGACTGAACTTTGTGTTGCTGTGTTTCTGAGTTGACTTTCAGTATTAGTGTGGTATTAGTGCACTTATGTGACTGGACTTTGTGTTATTGTGATTTGGAGTTGACATTTAATTTTAATGCGTGTAGGTTCATTCTTTCTTTCTTTTTTTTCATACATCTATGTGAAAAGGAGTAGCCGGCGCCAATTAAAGGCGCCAACATCTCCTAAAAACCATATAATAAAAAAATTTGGTAAAACCTGCCGTATGCACTCCAATCCATTTCTTTTCTTCTATAAATTTCCTTCTCATGATTACGGCCCCCTGTGAGTAACTGACCTAAATAAACGTACTCCTGCACAGAATATAGAAGCTGACTGGCGATAACGAAGTCTTGTTCCCTTACCATGCTATTGAACATTATCTTTGTCCTCTGCGTATTAATCTTCAACCCTACTCATACACTTTCTCTGTTAGGGTCCTCATTCATTTGTTGCATTTCATCCCAGTGTTGCTGAACAGGACAATGTCATGGGCAAACTGAAAGTTGTCGAGATGTTCGTCGTCGATCCTCAGTCCTTAGGCTTCCCGGTCTAATATAGCTTGAATCATTTTTTCTAAGCATGCAGTGAATAGCATTGGAGAGATTCTGTCTCCTTGCCTGACCCCTTTCTTGATAGGTAACTTTCTACTTTTCTTATGGAGAACCAGTGTAGCTGTGGAATCCTTGTAGATATTTGCCAAGACTTTGCGTATGCCTCATGTACTCCGTGATTACGGAATTCCTCTATGACTGCTGGTATCTCTACTGAATCAAATGCCTTTCCATAATCTATGAAAGCCATCTAGAGGAGTTTATTGTATTCCGCACATTTCTCGATTACCTGATTGATGACCTGGATATGATCATTGTAGAATATCCTTTCGTGAAGCCAGCCTGTTCTCTTGGTTGATTGAAGTCAAATGTTGCCCTGATTGTATTGAGTACTATTTTAACACTCCTTGATCATATTCCACCGAGCTTGACTGATGCCCAGCCGCGTTCGTAAAATTAAGAGCACAATTACGACCAACGGCAAAAATAAAGAAAAAAATTAGGAGTATTTAATTTCTTCAGTAAATCAATTTACCACAGAAGGCGGCGGCAACTGTGGGCCATAGGAACTGTGAAAGTATAATCCCAAATAGGTTCTCAACTATATGGTATTGAAATGTGTATCATCCATGGAAGAAGAGTACAATTTGGGGACAAACGCGGCCTGGAACCGTAAGCCCAGGAGGCGGCGGAACGCGATCGACACAGAGCTACCACCGATGGCGGCAAATAAACGTATCTAAACCTCAACACTCATAAAGGCCTCGTGCATAGTGCTACAACATGTGCGTCTCCCAGAGCTATGTTAGCGTTTGCACCGAACGCACCCTGCAACTTCGCTGCGCGGGAGCAAGTGCTTTTAGCGGAGGAAGTCCAAGTGCGAAAACTGAGAAAGGACCAAAAAAAGCTAGTCGCTTTCAAACGACAGAAAGAGGGAAAAAAAAAAGATTAAAAATTCAATTTACTAGGAATGATGCGCATGACGGCGTATGAGGTTTATTTGTATCGGTCAGGTACCATTTGTTCTTTCGTTGCGTAATTCCGTAGAGAACGTAGCCAGTGACCGATGCATATGTGTACCGGTAGTAAAGAAAACGGCAGATCCAACGCCCTGTGGGAATTGATGTTATGCGAAGCAGAGGGCGGATAGCCTACCAAGTTAACGAAACAACCATGAGAGCACGAAGACGTAGGCGGCTCTTTCATGACCTACATGACAAGCATGTCATGGCAATTCATGTCATGAGTCCTCAGGAGTCCCTTTAGCTACGCCTAAGAGACCTTAAGTGAAAGCCTTAGTCATGCTCATGAGTCATGACTATGACTTCGACCATCACCTTTAGTGTTCCTTCACTTATACCCAGCCGAACCCATTCCAGTGGTTTCTGAGTGTTAATCTTTTCGCTGAGTCATTGTCATTTTTGCTGAGTCATGCTCATGACTATTACTTCTCCAGCGTCCTGTATTATTTCCTCTACTTAGTACCCACGTCCGAACCCATTTGAGTGGCTTTTGAGTGTTAACATTTATTCGCTGAGTCATTGTCATTTTTGCTGAGTCATGCTCATGACTATGATTTCTAGCAACTCCTTGTGTGTTTTCTTCTTCACTTAGTGCCCACGTTCAAACCGATTCCAGTGGTTTTTGCGTGTTTATCTTCTTTCACTGAGTCATTGTCATTTTGCTGAGTCATGCTCATGACTATGACTTCTACCAGTATCCTTTAGTGTTTTGCTTCCCTTAGTACCCATGTCCGAACCCATTCAATGTTTTTTGAGCGTTAATCTTTTTTTCGCCGAGTCATTGTCATTTTGGCTGAGTCATGCTCATGACTATTATTTATACCAGCATCCTGTAGTGTTTTCCTTCACTTAGTACCCACGTCCGAACCCTTTGTGTGGTTTTTGAGTGTAAACTTTCTGGCGGGTCATGTCATGACCTACATGACACGCATGTCATGGATATTCATGTCATGACATAATTTATGTTCGTCATATACTCTTGTCATAGTATGTCAATTTTGGCACATACCAAGTTAACGAACGATCATGAGAGCACCAAGTCGTAGGCGGCTAGTATAGATACGGTCAAAGTAGCAAATGTTCGCCAAGAAATGCTAGATAGATACGGTCAAAGTAGCAAATGTTCGCCAAGAAATGCTTGGTTCGGACGTGGTTACGTGGACGTGGACGTTCAAGTGGTTTCGGACGTGGGTATACGTAGAGGAAATACTACAGGACGCTGGTAGAAGTAATAGTCATGAGCATGACTCAGCAAAAATGACAATGACTCAGCGAAAAAGATTAACACTCAGAAACACTCAGATGGCGAATGAGGATGCTGGTATGCATTTCTCCGCAAAGTTCGGGAATTAATATCTCGAAACTGGTGTCATCCCGAGAATTCGTTCCAAGTGGATTCGCCTTGCGAACTCCCCGGCTATACAATTTGTAAATTGCAGTATTGGCTGTCAGGTAATTCGTTCAAAACTTAATTAGTGAATTTTTGATAACTATTCCATTATTGATTTCAACTTCTTGTGCAAGTTATGTCCGCCTCGTCAAGTATACCAGCTCATGAACTAGAATTGTGCTATCTGCCCAGGCAACCTTTGAGAATTTTTTGAAAGTGTTCGCATGAAATACCCGTGTCATATATATATATTATAATATATAATATATATATATATATATATATATATATATATACTTTACACATATATTACTGTACATGTGTACAGTATATGCAGTGCTTATATAGCCCTGTGCACCGCAGCGCCCCTACGGTTCCTATGCATACCAGAGCTACGGACAAGGGACGACTGAGGGGAAGGCTCGGCCCTAAGGTGCTTCGCCCCTAAAATGTGTTGTCGTTTGTAGAGCCATGGGGCGATGATATATAACGGAAGTCTGCGGGAGATGTCGAGAAAACGCTTGTCTGGCAAAGCGCATTCCACGAGTTTCGAGCGATGGGTGCGCGTATGCTGGTGGGTTGGTTGGTAACTCGTTTATTCCACTTATTTGCGCTCTTGTGCGCTACTGGTCGAGATGCCGGTATGCTGCCTGAAGCAAACCCCGATTGAAGGCAAAGGTATGTACGTGTCTCGGCTCAAAAAGACGTCGAGCAAGCGAAATGGGGGAACCATCTCCACGTGTGTTCGCGGGGCGTGTTTCGCCGTGTTTTGTCGTAGCGGTGACAGATGGCGCCACAACTTCGTTGCAATGACAGACCGTACGCTAGACTTTATAACGCCCAAACTTAGCAGCCGAGGTGAAGTAAAAGGTAGCGAAAATATACAACACCCATTCATTTCCCGTGAAGGCGAAAGGTTGAGAAACGGCTACCCATTCGGCCTGAAACGGGAGGCCCAATATCGCCAGTCATATGATGACGTACAATATTTGCATTCGTCCAGCGAAGGTCTATGTCAAGAAAACTGCTTCTGCGTTAGAAGAGAGAGAAG